>NW_007258799.1:106780-109020 GCF_000164805.1 Carlito syrichta
GAACCCGCAGGCTCAGGCAATCCACTCACCTCAGCCTCCCAAAGGCGTGGGATTACAGGCTGAGCCACCAAGCCCGGCTGTAAAGTGTATTTCTAACCTACAGCATTTTTTTTCATCTATCAAAATTTTGAGGGCCTACTTAGTGTTCTGCATTGTGCTGTTACCAATAATACACTTTACCATAATAGCTACTAGTTCTTGAATTCTTAGTTATTTTTTTTATTTTTTATTTTTTGAGTTGGGGTCTCACTCCGTCACCCAGGCTGGAATGCAGTGGCATGCTCATGGCCACCGCAGCCTCGACCTACTGGGCTGTGGCAATCCTTCTGCCTCAGACTTCCAAATAGCCAGAACTACAGGCGTACGCTACCATGACCGGCTAATTTTTTATTTATTGTAGAGACAAGGTCTTGCCAAGTTGTTCGGGCTGGTCTCACATCCACTGGCTCAGGCAATCCACTCGCCTCAGCCTCCCAAAGTGCTGGGATTACAGGCTGAGCCACTGAGCCCAGCCAGTTCTTGAATTCTTATTGGTAGGTTCTACATTAATATTGACATGCATTATCTCATTTAATCTTTACTTGTAAGGTAAGGACTATGAGTATTTCTAATTGCCAGGTGAGGAAGGCAAGGTTTGGAGAGATCCAATTATATTTGCCAAGGGTGTGCAGCCAGTAGGTAGCATCTAGAGCTGGGACTTAAACATCATGCTGTGTTGGGCCTTCAGGAGGGCTCTGTACAGTGGGTGTATAAGGGAGGAGGAGACGTGATCAGGGAGGTGGAACTGTGGCAAAACAATGCATGCTGGGAGGGAGCCACTTGCTGCAGGGGAGGGAGGGTGGGTGTAGCATGACTTTGCTGGGGATGTGCATGACAGAGAAGATATGTCTTGGAGAATGAGTGAGGGTTTATCAGTAGAGAAGGGAATTTCAGGCATTTTGGGAGGTGGTGGGAGTGGAGGCAGAGAGGGCCACTGTTTTTCCTCTCATAACTTTTAGTTCTTTTCAGAGTCACACACCCTCCAGACCACAGTGGTGTGTGAGTTGCTGGGAAACCAGAGCACCAGGGGACAGTGGCGATATAACTATGATGGCCAGGACTTCCTTCTCAGCAGACTTGAGCTTTTCAACTTCAGCAAAAGCCAGCCAGAAACAAGCAGAGCTGCAGATGGGGAGGAGGGAAGGGAGCAATCCTTCCTGACCCAGAGCTGCATCTACCCTCTCCGGAAATATGTGGAAGCTGGGGTGGGGCCACAACCCACCAAAGGTGTGATAGGTGTGGACCGATCAGTGTGGGGAAGGTGGAGGAGCTGAGGGCACTGTGGGAAGGGGTGCAGGCCCTTCAGCTAGCCCCCAAAATTCATTTCATTACCCAAGTTCTATAGGAACATTGTTCTGTCAGTGACCACTCTAGCCATTCTGCTTTCCTTCTCTCACTCATACTTGGTGTGTTCCACTTGGTGTTCAAGTTCTGACCCTGGGCTGGGTACCCAAGGGCATGCAGGGTGGGGCATCACCCACAGTCACCACGGAAGGCAGTGGAATGGTACCTGGGTGGTAGCCCTGGCCCTGGTGCGAAGGATACAGGGCAGTTTGCCAAGACCAGAGGCAGTGGGTTTATCTTGGTCTAGGAGGTCTTGAGATCTTTGCCACCAATTTTCCCTGTCCCAGTAACCCCTTCAGTGCATGGAACTCTTTGCAAAGCCTCTGGAAGGGAGCCCATTCCAACATGCTGGGTTCTTGATTTCTATCCTCTAGTGTTTAGATAACCTAGTTAAGGGATGAGCTGTCCTGACCCCTGAGTCCCTGAGGCCTCAAGACACCTGCCCCCAGGGGGATGGCATTGCTTGGAGGCAGCAGTGTGCCCCCATCCCTTAGATGCCAGCAGAGGCTCTCCTGTCTGGTAGAGCAGCAGACTGATGCTAGGTCTCTCTGTGTGACCTCAGATGAGCAGCCGGAGGTAGGAGGGGCAGAAAAGGTGGGAGTCCAGCTGGTCTGACTGTGACCACACACTCTCTTGCCTTTCAGAGCCTTCTCGCACTAAGTACCCTCCAGCCTGGATCTTCTGTGCATTCCTGGCTTTTGCAGTGGTCATTGTGGGAGCTGCAGGCACATTCCTCTGGAAGAAGTGGAAAAAGAGCAGGACAGGAGGTATGCTTGAAATATTAGGGCTAGCCGGGCCCGGTGGCTTAGCCTGTAATCCCGCGCCTTTGGGAGGCTGAGGTGAGTGGATTGCCTGAG
>NW_007258799.1:109040-119566 GCF_000164805.1 Carlito syrichta
CCACTGCATTCCAGTCTGGGCGACAGAGTGAGACTCCAACTCAAAAAAAAAAAAGAAATATTAGGGCTGGAAGCAACATGAAGCATCAATCTGCATCCCTCTCTCTGGGATGTTGGGGCCCTAGAGGAGATATTTAAAGAGCAGCTTATGAAAGAGAGGAGTAGATTTAGGAAAGGCTTCCTCTCCAGCCTTTCACCTGGGTTGCCTCCTCCCAACACACACACATTCTCTCTGTCTTTCTCTATATATCCCTCTCTGTCTTTCCCTTTCCCTCCTACCCCTCTTATCCAGAAGTTTTACTTCCTGAAGTATGTTTCTTGTAAGCACCCAAACACTAAATACCAAATCAAAACTGGGCTCCCAAACTCCTCATCTCTCTCTCTGTCTTTTTTTCTTTTATTTTATAGAGATGATGTCTTGCTATGTTGCCTAGGGTAATCTTGAACTCCTGGGCTCTTACCTGGCTTCCCAAAGTGCTAGGATTATAGGTGTGAGCCACTGTGCCCAGCCCCAAACTCCTTATATCATATATCTCTTGATCAAACCTTGAGGGGAAAACCTGCCAGATTTTTCAGGAAGGCTGCTTGGATGTGGGTAGTGGGATACAGGAAAGGCCTGTGCCAACTTCCCACTGAACACCCCTCCCAGTTCTCTTCTATTTCTCTTCACAGGTGTGCAGAGAGATGTCTACATTCCCATGTCAAGTAAGTGGGGAGGGTAGATGGGAGGATGTATGGGAGTAGGACAGTAATTTTATGTCTAATTGGAAGGAGATTTAGTGTTCATTTAGTCCAATTCCTCTTTATTAGTTGTGGAAACCAAGGCACAGAAGGGGGACGTGCCATTAGCTGGGGAGTCAGAGCCAGGACCTAGAACCTGGTCTCTGGCCTCCTAGTTTCTTCCTGACTCTTCTCCTAGCTCCCTCACCTCTCTTGCTCACCTTTGTCTTCCTGCAGACTACAACCAGAGTTGACTCCTCTATATGAGGTAAGAGTGTCTGGATCTGGGAAAAGAAAACTTCAGTGTGCAGGTCTCACAGGGGAGGTCAGAGGGTCCATTGTTGAGAAGAGGTGGTTGGTCCACAGTGAGCAATGGAATCTGTGTAAATTGAGATTAAGAGAGATCATTTCCCAAGGTGGACCAAGCCTGAACCTTCTCTCTTCAGCCCTCCATTTCTTCCCTTTCTTTTACCTTCAAACTGACAGACCTCAGAAGTCAGAATAAATGGTTTCCTAGCCCTGGTCAAGAGCAAGCCTCCAGTTGTCCCCATCCCCCTGAGTTTTTTCAGCTGATTTTCCAACCAAACAGCATCCCCATACCCAGCGAGGGTAAGGCTGGGCAGACAGCAACAAGGCCACATCACACTGTTTTGCAGCCACGACGGCCAGCCACACCAGCCAGCCACACCTGGTGGGAAGTGGGCCTCACCTGGATCTCTGGGCAGTCTCTGTGAAGGGCCTTGACATTGCAGTGCAATAAAGGTGTAGGTGGAGAGTTTCTGAGTCCAGTCTTAAATTGGTTTTTGGAACCTAAAGTTACTTGGTGACTCTCTAAGACTCAGGACAATCAAGGAACCCGATCTGATGATGCAACCTGGCTTCCAGTCTCCTCCAAGCCCAACAGCCCCCTGCCACCACCACCCCCAAACACTGGGCTAGGCCTGGGAAAGCGGGCCATGGTGGAAGTGAGGTCACCTACCCTTCAGGCCTAACAGGAAGGTGGGAAAGGGAAAGGGAAGCATGTTTCAACCTCTCATCAGTCCTGATCACTCCAGGAGGACTTCAGACAAATTCAACTTGCCATTAAGGTTGTGGGTCAGACTCCAGGCATGCACGAGGCTGATGTGGCTCATATCCAGCCACAAGGCAGCCAGGGACCTGGGCACCCACCCTTCCTCTGGGCACCTAGAGCAACCTACAAACTAATCTGAAACGAGAAGGTGGTATTGAGTGAGAAAGCTGGGGAAGGTGTTTTAGGAGCTGCAAGGAAGACGGGCAGCAGGGGTCTGTGGACTGGCTTATGGAGAGGGGCTTTTGGGAACACAGAATGCCAAGCTGAGAAACAGTGTTGTAGGGATTCCAGCCAAGTCCCAGGCCTGCCCCTCCCCCTTCTCTGGGAGGCGGACTTCTTGGCAGACAGCAGAGAGATGCATGACAAAGGTGCTGTGATGGTTCTGTCCTGGGGGTTGAGGAGATGGCTGGGGAGGGGCCCCTTCTGTTCTAAAGTATGTCTCTCCACCCCCACCAGGCCCTTAATCTACCTGCCTTTTGGGTAGTTAATGGTTGAGAGGTGAACATGGCTTCAATCCCACTGCCTTGTAGACCTATGGGAAGTATTGAAATGCATGCACACATTAGTTGCTGGAAAAGTCTAGACCGGCAGGAGATGGAAACATGAACAGAGGCAGTGTGAAACAGACTCAGATGAGGCAAAAGACTCTCGGAAGCCAAGATGAAGCCAGCTGTCCACAGACAGGAGGGCCCCCACAGGACACCCAGCCCCTCAAAAGGCAGGCAGAGCCACTGACACCAGCAAACAAGCCCAGGCAGGGTTGAACCTGCAACTTAAGTAAGAATCTTACTTAAGCTGACAGAGTCAGCATTCCCAGCTTAGATCCTGGCCTTCCAAACTGGGGAGCTGTGGCCCAGAGTCTTTCTGGAGTCCCCTGATTTACTTCTGGGCCTCCATTTAGGGCCAGTTTTGGGAGCAGACAGACAAACATTCTCATAGACAGGCACTCCGTGGGCTATTCTCTTGCAAACAGAATCAAGCCCTAAGGCCAGCAGCATGAGCCCTCAGGACACTCAGGCCAGGCCCAGAAAAACAGACCCTGAGGGAGAGCTTAGGGCAGCCTTCCTGCACCTTCTCCCCAAATCACTCTCTACCTCCTCTGCATCTTTCCGCCAGCTAGCCCCCCTAGATAAAGTGCATCCTGTGGTCTGGAGGACTGGGGGAGGGGTGAATAAAGAGGCTGGACGCCTCAATCCTCCAGAGGAAGAGAACGGGATACCTGGGTCCCTGCAGGGGGGCCCTTGGTGCCTGTCTGAGGCTCAGTCTTTGAGGGGATTGCAGAGGAGGGTTGCTGGAGCTCCTTTTAGCCTCTCTGAAGGGGGATTCTGTGTGTGGGGATTGGGTATGGGGGGTTGTGGGGCAGGAAGCTGTCCCCAGGGGAGCCATCCAGGCCCATTCAAGGGCTGAGCACTTGTTTAGGGTTAGAGCTGCCCCCTCTGGGGACCGGGATTGTCCAGCCAAGGCCATTGTCCTGCCCCTTCCCCCAGTCCCTCCTAGGCCTCTTTGAACCTGAAGTCAGATATTTTTTTCTCCATCCCCCCCACCCCTTGGTTTTCCCACCTAGGGCTTAGGGCTCAGGAGGTCTGGGCCTCAGAAGTGGGGGGAGGGAGAATGGGGTCTACTACTGTTAGATGTCCAAGTTTCATATGAGGGGGGAGCAAGCAGCTTGATGTGCGGGTCCTGGTGGGGGGAGGGGTCTGTAGGGGGGATGTCAGATCCCTCTGGGCAAAGGTTGAAAAACTCAGACCCAGTCAGTCTTGAGCCTGGCCTCTTGAAGGGGAAGTGGGGGTCATTTCCTGAGTCTGTTAGATGAGGAAATTCTGGAGTCTGATTCTGGAAAATTGGGGGTATGGACTGGAGGCCTTGTTTGGCAGTCTAGCCATGGAGATGAAATGGGACTTGGTGAATAGATGCCGTGCATCCGAGGCTGTGGGGTAGCTGAATTTGGCCAGTATCTGGTGGAAATGCCTAGGTTTTTGGATGGGGTGGGGGCCATAAGGGGGCAGCTGGCCAGTTTGCTTATTGTTATTGTATCGAGGGTAATTCCAGAAGCCCCAGAATTACTTGGCACGTACATGTTCAATGAGTGTTTGAGAAGCTGAGAGGGTGGTGGGCCCCAGTGAGGGGATAGTGCCATGAAGAGAGAGTCAAGCACCTGGTTTCCTGAAGAACGTGGAGATGTGGAAGGGATCCCAGACAGTTCTGAAGTGTGCAGAGATCGAGAGAGGACCGGCAGCCTGTTGGAAATTGAAAGTGAAGTCCTTGTGTGGGTGACCTGCACCAAGGTCCTGGAGGGACGCCTGTTTAGACATCCCCAGCTTTCCGCTTCCACAGACACCACTGCCACCATTAGGCAAACAGCCTTCGCCTCAGTTTCTCCCCCTCCCCGCCACCGCCCTCTCCTCCACCCATCCAGGGGGCGGGGCCAGAGGTCAAGGCTAGTGGGTGGGATAGGGGAGGGAGAGAGGTGTTGAGCAGTCCCTTGGCGATCCCTCATTTCACCAGGCCCCCGGCTTGGGGTGCCTTCCTTCCCCATGGCGGGACACCTGGCTTCGGATTTTGCCTTTTCGCCCCCGCCAGGCGGTGGGGGCGATGGGCCAGGAGGGCCAGAGCCAGGCTGGGTTGACCCTCGGACCTGGCTAAGCTTCCAAGGCCCTCCTGGAGGTCCAGGAATTGGGCCAGGGGTTGGGCCAGGTTCTGAGGTGTGGGGGATTCCCCCGTGTCCCCCACCATATGAGTTCTGTGGAGGCATGGCATACTGTGGACCGCAGGTTGGAGTGGGGCTAGTGCCCCAAGGTGGTCTGGAGATCTCTCAGCCTGAGGGTGAGGCAGGAGCTGGGGTAGAAAGCAACTCTGAGGGGGACTCCCCTGAGCCCTCCACTGTCCCCCCTGGTGCCATGAAGCTGGAGAAGGAGAAACTGGAGCAAAACCCTGAGGAGGTGAGTGAGCTGCAATGGGGATGGGTTAGGTGGAGGTGGCCAGGTTGGCAAGGCGGCAAGAGGGGGAAGTGGTCACCTGCAGCTGTCCAGGCTGAGGAGCAGGCAGGGTGGCTGATCTGGCAGCAAGGAGTGTATGGTGACTGCAGGCAGTCCTGGGAGGCAGGGGCTAGGTAGGAACTAGAAGGTGGAATTCAGAGAGACAACCGCAGGTGAGGGCCAGGTGGCCTGGGAAAGTCGGAAGCTGGACCAGGTTGGCCTTAGCTCTAGCTCAGCCCGTGTCAAGAGGGCCTTTCACTTCCTACTCCTGCCCAGGGTCAGGTCACTCATTCAGCCCAGCACCAGACTCAGTTGGAGATTTGTTTGAGCCACTTCTCCCACCCTTAGTCCTTCTTGAAAGGTTGATCCTTATCAGACCCAAAATCTTGGCCTTAGGGTTAAGCATGGCCCGAGGGTAAAACAGTGCTTATCCTGGGGTTATTGTTCCTGAAAGTCTAGGGTGTGACTGCTTTCTGATAGGAGCTTCTGTTTGGGCTGTGTGTGTACACACACGTGTGTGTGGAGCTGAGTTTACCTACGGTCAAGTTTAGGGCTTGTCTTCCCTCAACCTCTGCCTCAGGCCAGTGAGACGCCATTGGTAAAGTGCACATCCTGGCACTCCTTTAAAGAGAGTTGGATTTTGATTGATTTCAGCCTGAGTTCCAATCATTGTAAACAAGACAAAGAAATGGTGGGAGAAGTTACTCAGGCCATTTCCCAAAAAGTAGGGTTGCTGAGGGATTGAAGGCATCCAGCCCTGCTGGGAACTATTAAAGGTGTATCTCGCAGTCCTCCAAAGCTACAAGTGTAAGCAATTAGAGATCAAGTACTAAGCCTTGAAAGCTCACAGAAGGTGTGAGTGGCTTCTGGCGCTAGTAGCCCCAGACTCTTCACAGGAGGTCACTGCTAAGCCTTGAATAATAATGACTGCCAATTGTGGTCCACTTCCTAAGTGCCTGGTTGTGTGCTCAGTTTATACATCATTATCTCATTAACCATCACAAAATCTCCTAGGGGGGAGGTATTATTAGCCTATTTCATGGGTCTTAACTGCTAAATGGTGAAGCAAGGATTTAAACTGGGGTTTACCTCATTCCAAGTCCCCAGAATTTGGAAAATCCAAGATAGCTAAGGGCGTTAATGGGTTTGAGTCATTGGCTGAGCAGAAGTTGGGAATGAAAATTAGCCTATTTGAATTTGATATGCTTGATCACCATTGAAACACTTCCTTAAAGCTTCCAGTACTACACAAAGTCCTTGTTTTTTCTCCCTAGCTGCTGCTGCTCAGTCCCTCTGGCTGCTTCATTGACGTGCCCCAGGGCTCAGTTCGGCAACCTCTGCTCTAGCTACCCTTCCGTCCTCTCATCCACCCTCAAGGTTTAAATAACATTTAGATATCAGATGTCTACCACCTATTCTGTCTCCTGCACTGGCTCCCTGAACTGCTCTAGCCAATTCCCAGTTGCTCAAGGCTAAACCCAGTCATCCTTGGTTCCTTTCACATCTTACATCCTATCCTTAGGGAAACATCCTGAATCAATCAGACACCATCTCTTTTGGGATTACTGAAGTAGCCTCCTGTATTATACTATAACCTTGCGTCTCTACAGTCTATGGTCAACACATCAACTAAATTCAATGTTTAGAAGGTGAGAGTTAGATAATTTCACTCTGACTAAAACAAGTCCATGCATCTGCCAGATCTGCCTAGCTGTGCTGGTCTTGTTGCCCCCAGACCCCCCTAGGGCCTTACCATTGGGCTCTTAGTCTTTGCTCAGAGACCTCCTCCTCCTTCCCTCTTTTACTCTACTCCTATAGCCTGCTTTTGCTTTTTTCTATAGCACTTCTGTCATGCTGGTTGTTTGGGCTTTTTGTCCACTTTGTGTAGTCACTAGCTTATAGAAGACACTCAATAAATCTGTTGAATTTAAAATCAGTGAGACTTGGAAGGCTGAGGCGGGGAAGGATCACCTAAACCCAGCAGGTCAAGGCTGCAGTGGCTGTGAGCATGCCACTATACTCCAGTCCGGGTGACAGAGTGAGGCTCAAATTCTAAATAAATAAATAAATAAAATCAACAATGGCTGTAAAGGATGCCTTTACAGTACAAAAAGATACTGTCAAAAGAAGGGATAATCAGCTGGGCGTGGTGACTCACACCTGTAATCCCAGCACTTTGGGAGGTGGAGGCAAGAGAATTGCTTGAGCCAAGAGGTTTGAGACCAGCCTGGGCAACTTGGCAAAATCTCATCTCTATAATAAATCAAAAAATTAGCCAGGCATGGTGGCGCATGCCTTGTACCTCCAGCAACGTGGAGTGCTGAGGCAGAAGGATTACCTGAACCCAGCAGGTTCAGGCCGCAGTGGCCCTGAGTGTGCCACTGCACTCCAGCCTGGGCGACAGAGACTCCAACTCCAAAAAAAAAGGATGGGGGATAATTGGAATTTTTTTTAACAGCAGCAAATATATACAAAGCACTTTATTCACACCTTATGACACCTACTACTTTTTATTTTTTTGAGTCAGAGTCTCACTCTGTCACCCAAACATACTGGAGTGCAGTGAGGTACTCACAGCCATCGCAGCCTCTACCTGCTGGGCTCAGGTGATCCTTCCACTTTAGCCTTTCAGGTAGCTGGAACTACAGGTACGCACCACCACGCCCAGCTAATTTTTTGGTTTATTGTACAGATGAAGTCTTTCCAAGTTGCCCAGACTGGTGTCGAACCCATGGGCTCAGGCGATCCTCTCACCTCATCCTCCCAAAGTGCTGCGATTATAGGCATGAGCCACCATGCCCAGCTAACACCTTTTTATGCTGTGTTAATGTATGTCAAAGTCTGTGAGATCCTCAAAGCAAGCTGGGGAGAATGTATTGAATTTAGCATCAGAGAGACATGATGTTCTTTATTTCTCTAGTCTCAAAACATTCTCAAACTGGGGATAATACTTGAATCAAAGAGACTTATGTGAGTGCTAGATAAGGTAACCAGGTGGGAGCTTCTAACTTTCATAACCTGACAGGTGTTCATTGAGGCCAGGGCCTGTCTCTCCATCCTTGCACAGTGCTCTGCATCTACTGGATGTGCCAGTTTTGGAGGGGAAGACCAGTTCCTTTCCATAGGCATTAGCCAGTGAACAGTGAGTGGGTGAATAACATTTGTAGATAGGTTATTTCTAGATGTTAGGTGGGCAGCTTGGGATGCAGAGGTACTCCCACAGACAATTCCTTGGAGCCATAGTCAGGTTCTTGAAGCCTAAATGGAAAGGGGAGGTTAATAACTGATGTTTATGCTCTTAAAGTCCTCTGCCTTTTTTCATGCAGTCCCAGGACATCAAAGCTCTGCAGAAAGAACTCGAGCAATTTGCCAAGCTCCTGAAGCAGAAGAGGATCACTCTGGGATATACCCAGGCCGATGTGGGGCTCACCCTGGGGGTTCTCTTTGGTGGGTTCCCCTCAGCATGTTCTGAACCTCAAGGACCACATCTTCCCTGGGAAGAAAATTCCTGAACTTAGGCCTTTCCTCTCCACTAAGGGAGTGGGGGGAGGGTGTTTCAGTGCCAGGCTCTACCTTCCCTCAGGAAGAGGGAGGGGGAAAATACTTGGGCCTTGAGCTCCCTCTGGGAAGAGGTGGACCCAGAGAGGGATCTTGTGAGGATGGAAAGGCAGGAGGAGCTGGACACGGTGGCTCATGCCTGTAACCCCAGCACGTTGGAAAGCCAAGGTGAGAGGATTATCTGAGCTCAGGGGTTCAAGACCAACCTGGGCAACATGGAGAGACCTCGTCTCTACAATAAATCAAAAAATTAGCCGGGTGTGGTGGTGTGTGCCTATAATTCCAGCTACTTGGAAGGCTGAGGCTGAAGGATCGCTTGAGTCCAGAAGATCAAGGCTGCAGTGGCCATGAGGATGCCACTGCACTCCAGCCTGGGCGATAATGAGACTCCAACTCAAAAAAAAAAAAAGGCAGGAGGCCTGGGTCTTGGAGTCATAAAGGCCCTGCTTCTCCCTCATGTAGCTTCTCTTAAACCTGCCTCCCCTAGGGAAGGTGTTCAGCCAAACAACTATCTGCCGTTTTGAGGCTCTGCAGCTGAGTTTCAGGAACATGTGTAAGCTACGGCCCCTGCTGCAGAAGTGGGTGGAGGAAGCTGACAACAATGAAAATCTTCAGGAGGTAAGAGTGAGAGAGATGCACAGGGGCCTGCCTGGTCTCAGCCCAGTTTTCATTGCTTCTGTCCCTGGCTTCAGTTCTCCCTCTTGGTGACAGTAGTTCTCAGTGGGATGAAGTGTAATTCCTCAGTTCTGCTAGGAAAGGCTAAGCCACCCCTTCCAGGATCCTCCTTGCTCTGGTGATATCTGGTCACTGACCCCAAGGTACCATTGCTTAGCTGGTCCAAAACTTGCCTTTGTCACCCTCTCCACCTGCCCAGATATGCAAAGCAGAGACCCTCGTGCAGGCCCGAAAGAGAAAGAGAACAAGTATTGAGAACCGAGTGAGAGGCAACCTGGAGACCTTGTTCCTGCAGTGCCCGAAACCAACCCTGCAGCAGATCAGCCACATTGCCCAGCAGCTTGGGCTAGAGAAGGATGTGAGTGCCCGTCACCCCACATGTGCCATCTCCTCTCTGCCTCCCTTGCCCCCCTAGCTGTGGCTCCTTCTCCAACCACTCTGGAGCTGTTGGCTTTGAGGAGAATGACCAAAGCTAGATCTACCCCTCAGAACTTATGTTTTAATGTTACTCTCTTTTGTGTCATCCACTCGCAGGTGGTCCGAGTGTGGTTCTGTAACCGCCGCCAGAAGGGCAAGCGATCAAGCAGTGACTATTCACAACGAGAGGATTACGAGGCTGCTGGGTCTCCTTTCTCAGGGGGACCAGTATCTTTTCCTCTGGCCCCAGGGCCCCATTTTGGTACAGGAGGCTATGGGAGTCCTCATTTCACTACGCTGTACTCCTCAGTCCCTTACCCTGAGGGGGAAGCATTTCCCTCTGTCTCTGTCACCACTCTGGGCTCTCCCATGCATTCAAACTGAGGTGACTTCCCCTCTAGGAATGGGGGACAGAGAAAGGGAAGATACTAGGAAAGAAGAACCTGGAATTTGTACTAGAGTTTTTGGGCTGAAGTTCTTCATTCACTAAGGAAGAAATTGGGAACACAAAGGGTGGGGGCAGGGAGTGGGGAAACTGGTTAAAGGTGAAATTCAATGATGCTCTTGATTTTAATCCCCACATCACGGATCACTTAGTTCTTAAATAAAGAAGCCTGGGACACACAGTAGATAGATATTTTTGTCTTGGTTTGTCTTTCTTTAGTAACTCAGGAGGGGGTGCAGATGGGAATAACTAATACTCTCCTACCCAGGTGACCCTGAAACCAACGTGCCATTTAAACTCCTCAAAAGCCGGGCTTGGTGGCTCAGCCTGTAATCCCGCACCTTTGGAAGGCTGAGGTGAGAGGATTCCTGGGTAACTTGGCGAGACCTCATCTCTACAATATATCAAAAAATTAGCTGGGTGTGGTAGCGCATGCCTGTAGTTCCTGCTACTTGGAAGGCTAAGGTGGAAGGATGGCCTGAGCCCAGCAGGTCAACGCTGGGGTGTCGGTGAGTATGCCACTGCAGTCCAGCCCAGGTGACAATGTGAGACTCTGACTTTAAAAAAGAAAAAGAAGCCAGACTAGGTGGCTCAGCCTGTAATCTTGCGCCTTTGGGAGGCTGAGGTGAGTGGATTGCCTGAGCCCGCGCGTTCGAGACCCGCCT
>NW_007258799.1:119933-128449 GCF_000164805.1 Carlito syrichta
AGGCGGGTCTCGAACGCGCGGGCTCAGGCAATCCACTCACCTCAGCCTCCCAAAGGCGCAAGATTACAGGCTGAGCCACCTAGTCTGGCTTTGTCTTTTGGTCTTAAACCCCTGGGCTCAGACAATCCTTTTGCCTTTGCCTCCCAAAGTGTTGGGATTAGAGGCGTGAGCCACTGCACCCAGCAGAAGTCAACCCTTTAGATAGTATTTGTTTATCTCCCCAACCCAAAACTCCACTTTCTAGGGTCCATTTGGTTTCCACTTACAGTTTCTGCATACCCTGTCCATAAGTGACTCATCAAATACCCACATTTTATTCCTGGCTCTGTCCATTAGGGGGCCTTTGTTCTGGAGCTGTTTCCTCAATGTGGAAAAACTTAGGCTGGTAAATTTAGGTAGGAGGGGATGGACATGGCAGGTGTAATAAGGCAGGCCAAGATAAGACTTTCCTAACAATTATATAAATGATGCTTTAACAATAGCTTGCTTTGATGTAGAACAGTCACATGGACCATACATGGGCTAGGAAGTCTGATCCACTCCACCAGGCCAGCATGTGCTGCAGTGTGTTGACCAGGCTTTCTCTTCCCCTATTGGTAACAGTGAAGCCTGCAAAAAAGTTCTGCCATCCTTGTGAGCTTGGCTAAATTCCAGTCATCTTATTTTGAGTCAGTGTCTCACTGTCATCCAGGCTGTAGTGCAATGGCACATTTACAGTTCACTGTAGTCTTGACCTGGGCTCAGGCAGTCCTTCCACTTTATCTTTCTGAGTAACTGGGACTACAGGCACGTGCCACCATGCCTGACTGGTTTATAGGGACAAGGTCTCACTATGTTGCCCAGGCTGGTCTAGAACTAGGCTCAAGGGATCCTGTGTGGCTTCCCAACGTGATGGGATTATAGGTATGAGTCACTACCCAGTCCCCGTTACTTTATTTTAGTGGCAGTGGATCTGTTTTCTCTTTTTGAGTTGGAGTCTCACCCTGTGGCCCAGGCAGGTCTAGAACTAGAGTCAAGGGTTCTTCCCAAAGTCATGGGATTATAGGTATAAGCCACTGCCCAGTCCCAGTTACCTTATTTTAATGGCAGTGGATTTCTTTTTTTTTTTTAGTTGGATTCTCACTCTGTCCCAGGGTGAAGTATAGTGTCATGCCCATAGCCACTGCAGCCACAACCTGCTGGGCTTAGATGCTCCTTCCGCCTCAGCCTTCCAAGTAGCTGGAATTACAGACACACGCCACAATACCCAACTAATTTTTTGTGATTTATTGTAGAGACGAAGTCTCACCAAGTTATCCAAGCTGGTCTCTAACCCCTGGACTCAGGCAATCCTCTGTCTCGGCCTCCCAAAGTGCTGGGATTACAGGCTGAGCCACCACACCCGGCCTGTTTTCTCTTAAACTAGAAATTTTAATTACTTGTATTCCTTTTTTTCTTCTCCCAGCTCCAGATCATCCCGTATATTTCCAGTGAGCAGATTTGTATTTCTCATGTCTTCCCTTCCCTTAAGATTCTAAATTCTTCAGACCTTGAAAATACGTTCTCTCAAGAACTGGGAAGCAAAGAATATCAGATCCACAAGAAGAGTAAATACTCAGGAGTGAGTGAAGCTGCTTGTTCTTTACTTGGAAATAAAAGCAAAGCTCTGAAAAGCCAGGTCACTATGATTTGGTCAGTAGTAGGACTAGCCACAGTATAAGGAAGTTTTGGGGCCACGCCCTAGATTTTCCCAGAATGTCTTAGGCAATGCCATTCAAGAACAAGAACTCCCCCTTAGATCTTCCATCAGTTGTAGGCGTGGCTTCTGCGATTGTCCATGACAATGAGGTGTTACAGCTTCTAACAGTAGGAATTTCCACCTCACTGGCAACTTCCTGGAGGCAGCATTATTTTTGGCGGGAAACCATCTCTTCTGTCACCTTGGCCATGAGGGCATGCTCTAGACCCTGAATTCATAACAATCCACCCTTCTTCCCTGTAGTCCTTCCCTCCCCAGGAGGGAAGGACGGAGGGGGCATATCTTAGGTCCATTTGTCCTCTGCTGTGTCCACCTGTGGACTGGAGCTGTGTCATCTGATGCCGGACATTAGGTCTGCATGCCAGCCTGGCACCCTGGACACCGGAAGTCAGCCTCCCTGGCAGCCTGGATGCTGCAGCCAACACAGGCCACGTGGAACCAAACGTCACACCCATCACACTGAACCCAGGCCACTGTCTCTTCTTGAGGCAGGCAGCAACAAGGAGCTGCACAGAGTTCCCCACCTCCAATTGCGTGGGGAGCCAGGGGAGCACTCACTGGGTGCTTCCGAGGACGGCCGCGGCGATTTCTGAAGGAAGTGACAAACACAAGGGTCACTGGAAACCTGTAGAAGGCCTAGACCTTACCTCTATATAACCATAGGGTAAGCCTAGATAGACTTACTGGGCTAATGTGAGCCTGAAATCTATCCTTAAAAACATGTAGGGCTGGGTAGTGTAGCTCATGCCTAGAAACCCAGCACTTTGGGAGATGGAGTTGAGAGGATTGCCTGAGCCCAGGGGTTCGAGACCAGCCTGAGCAACTGGGCGAGACCTCATCTCTACAATAAATCAAAAAATTAGCCAGGCATGGTGGCACTCACCTGTGGTTCCAGCTACTTGAAAGGATTGCTTGAGCCCAGCAGGTCAAGGCTGCAGTGGCCAGGAGGGAGCATGCCACTGCACTCCAGCCTGGGCAACAGAGTGAGACTCCAACTAAAAAAACAAAAAAACACCACAAAAACATGCAGGGTGGGCCTAGGAACTAGTCCCTGAAAACACTAGAGTGAAAACATTAGAGTGTTTTCAGGGACTGGAAGTTCCTCATCCTTAGGCAGTAGAAGAATAGAATGAAAGTCATATGAATGTCAAAGGACCTCCATGTCTACTGACCTGCCCCCCTCCAGTGCTATAACAATTGCCCCATACCCCACCTAACTCATTTTCTCCTATATGTATTTTTTCTTTTCCTATCAGAGCTAACCCAAGTCTTGCCATTCCAGCATCTGTTCCACCTCTGTCCACCTCCCATGCCTGTTCTCCCCTCCTCACACCCTGGGAATATAAGGAATCAAAAGGTAGTACAAGAGGGAAGGCCAGGTGAGGACTCTCCACTTACCCACTGGGTGTCAGTGGGGCTTTCTCTATACGGAGTTTCTTCCTGGGCTCCATAAGGACTGGTGGGGGGCTCTCGGGAGCCTCACTCTCGTCATCCAGCTCTGCCAACACTCGGTGAACAGATTTCCTCCGATTTCGTGGTGCTGGGGCAGAAGGGGTGGGCTCCACTTCTGCAGGTGGGGTGGGAACAGGTGGGCTCTTTGGCCCACCCCCACTCCGGGAGAAGGTGAGGGGTTGGGGCCGGAGCTTGCTGAGGCTGCCGATGGAGTTGAGGATCAGCGTGGCCTTCGGGGCAGGGGAGAGGGTGCTGAGAGGCCGCTGTGGAGCCCCCTGGGAGGGCAGCATGGGCCGGAAACCAGCTCCAGCCCCAGCTTCCCCTCGCGACCGTGGGATGGTAATGGCAGCAAAGTCCTGAGGTTTGACTCGGACTTGTTGGAACATGAAGTAGAACTCTGAGTGGCTGGTTCCTGGGGGCCCTTCAGAGCCAAAGATCAGGAGGTCTCCGTCACTCAACTCCAGCCTGTGACCTCTTGGGAGTCGGACGTTATTGACCAAAGTCCCTGTTGATGGTGGGGCACCAAACAGATACAGAGGACAAAAACAGAAATGACCAGAGTCAAGAATGGAGAAATCTAGCTCTGATTTCTGGGGAAAATGGGGATGAACATGACACCCTCATCAAATTGTCCCTCACATCCTAAGCTGCACAGCAGGTGATAAATGCCAGGTAGTAGGCTGTCAGCTGGGAACAAGTTTATTTTTCTTGTGCTTTCCTACAAAGTACTCCTTCCCTCATTTTCCTGAGCCATGCTCATTCTCGCCCAGTTCCAACTCAACAGTTAAGACTGGTTCAATCCTGGCTCTACCACTTACCAGTTATGTGACCCTGGACAAGTTTCTTAACGTCTTTGTGCCTCACTTTTCTTGTAAAACCAAGATGACATTAATGCCACCTACATTCAATGCACTTAAAACAGTGCCTGGCTCATAAGAGTAAGCACTAAATGAATGTGGGCTACTATAGTCTAATACCCACAACATACAAAAGCAGAATTTACTAAGAGGTTTTCCCAAGGGCCAGGGTCAGAACTCAACCGTGAACCCAGACCTTCTTGAGGATGACTAACCGCCTCAAGTCAGTGAGAAAGACACATGCCCAGATTATTAAACCATAATTCAACATACAACTTCCCTAACCCAGGAACAGATTGCCTCAGCAAAGATGGAAACAGAATCAGCCTCCAGAACCTCACTGTGACACCTTTCTGGTGATGCCCCAGGCCCTGTATGAGCTAAACAAAACCAACAAGGGTCAGTTCTGCAGAGAGCTTCTGACACTGTACACTTCTGGTGGGAAGACCGAGGTCTGGACCATGACTGTCCATCTAACCCAAGGGGGAGTTTGGGAGGCAGGCAGCAAGACCCTTGTGGGGCCTCTTACTCATTCCATCCTGGAACTTCAACTGCCTGGGGGCAAAGCTGCCCTGCTCACTGCTCACCTTGGCTGCTGTGGTTCTCCAGGCTGACCTTCCAGTCATCACCCCGGGGCTCAGCATGCAGCTCCGCGTGGACCCCAGAGATGAGGCCAGGCTCCTGCTGGGGTAGCAGGGCCACATCACACAGATCGGCTCTGTGGCCCAAGCGATAGGTGCAGCCAGCTCCAGTGGGGGGGTGAAAGGTGTAGAGATCACCACCCCTGCCGCCCCCTATTCGCAGCAGCTGGAAGCAGGGCAGCATGGGCGGTGCCCCCTCTGCACCACTTCTTCCACTTCAGGCATCCGTCACCTCTCCCACTTCTGGGCCATGCACTGCAGGCTTAAGTTCACTTTCCATTCTGATGCAAACTTGAACTGTGCAATTTCAACTTTGACAACACTACCTGAGTAGTGCAAATTCAGAGTGCAAGCAGTCTAGGCACTCAATGCAAAATTTGTTGTTAAGCAGACTTGCAACTGAAAAATCCCAGGAAGGTCTTGTTGCAATGCAAAAACAGGAACAGGAACATGTCCTATGGCACCTCAGCTGAGCTGGATCCTCAGGTAGCAAAATATTCGGAGAGCCTCAGATCTGTACAAGGCAATACTACATTAGGCAGTTTCTGGGAAAATAAAAATTGGAGGGGTGTGTGTGTATGTGCGGAGGGGGTCTGTTATACAGACGTATACGTGCAATACTAACGTATCACCTCTGTATAATTTGGAGACCAGTTTTCTCCTGTCAAACTTGCTTATCCAAATAGAGCAACGCTCCTGCTTGCCTGTGCCCCGTTCTTCTGATCAATCCCTCACTCATAACTAGTTTGGACCCCTAAGGGAAACGAATCCACTGTCATTCCACAAATGACAGTGCAAACGGGTCTTTAAGTGTTCCAACAAAGGGGATCAAACCCCCTGCTTCCCGCCTACTCTGGGTGGGATAAAAACAGAGGAAGGAGCTCTCCGCGATCGTGCAAGGCAAATCCAGCGGTTTCCCTCCCGGTCCAGCCCAGTTTTGGATCTACCCACGCGGTGCAGTCTACGAGTGTTCTCCTCTTCAGGCAGTGCCAGCCTG
This sequence comes from Carlito syrichta, assembly GCF_000164805.1. NCBI lineage: Eukaryota > Metazoa > Chordata > Mammalia > Primates > Tarsiidae > Carlito > Carlito syrichta. The sequence goes on from NW_007258799.1 coordinate 125,619, forward strand.
TGCAGCGGCTCAGGGACCCCTCGGGCTCCTCGGCCGGAGCCGGCGCTCCCGCAGCTGTTTGACAGCCAAGAAGCCGGGGCCAGGAGGGGCGCGGCCTCCGCGCGCGGGCAGCCCCGACCCCTCCTTCCGAATTCCCGGGTCCGAACTTCGCGCCGAGCGGGCCCGCCCCCCGTACCATTCCTGATTGGCCAGATCATTTGTTCTCCTCCGTGCCATTGGACAGCGGGCTACGAGAGACCCGGATCTCCCGCCTCTCGTGTCTTCTGATTAGTTCACAAGTTTTCCCGGGTTCCTGGAGTGGGGAGGAGCCGCCAGGGCGCGTTGAGGCCGGGACTCAGGAACTGGGCACAGCTTTCAAGGCTTCTGCGCCTGCGTGCACCTTCCCCATGCTCCTTCCGGGAAGAAATGGGGCTTTGGAGCGGCCCGCCGACCCGCCCGCCTTGCGCAGGCGCGGTCTGGGGCGGAGGCCGGGCTGGGAGTGAGGTGTAGAGGGTGCAGAGGGGTGCTCTCGCGCTGGGTAAGGGGCGTTCCGGGATAGTCGGTTGGGGGCGGACAGGGGCTGAGAGGGGGTACTGGGGATCTCAGGGGTCTATAGGGGAAGAGGGGTGCAGGGGTCAGGTAAAGGGGTAGATGGGGAGATCAGAACTACCTTGGAGCTCAGGAGACAGAATGAAGTCTCCGGTATCTAGGGAGAGGTAGAGGGAGAACAGAGAGCCGGCTAGAGTGCAGACTATGAGTACAAAGATGCATGTGAGAATGAGGGACCAGAATAATTCCTTCAAGAAAAAAGCATATTAGGATGTAGGAAGGGATGGGGGTACGAATTCCAGATTTGGGTAAAAAAAAATAGGTGGATGAGGGTGGGAGGACGATATTGAAAAGCCCACTATGCATTAGGACTTCGAAAGAAGAATTGGGCAACAGGAATGGACACTGAAGGGACAGTAGAGAGAAACTGAGAGGAAAGCTTCAAGAAAGATTTGGATGAGACGTCAGCAAGCTGGCTTTTCAGCCCCTGGATATAGGCTGCCTGGATTCCGAGGGTCCTGGGGAGGGCCACATTCATCTGGCCAGGCCTTGGGCCAGTACTTTAATAGGGAAGGACCCAGGAGTCATGGCCTGGTGGTGTTTGGATGGCCTTCCCCCAGGCCTTACTGAGCCATGGAAAGAAATCTGGACATTCGGCTCGAGACCTCTGCATCACGTACCTCCTTTCTCACCTCTGGCCAGGAGCAGCAGGGACTATAGAAACTTAAGGAGGAGGGTAAAGTCACTGCCCAGAATCTTTTAAGTATGAGTAAAGCCTAAGAATTTCCTCTTGGCCTGTCTCTCTCAGTAAATTCTCTCCACTTCATGTTTATTGCCTGGGTTCTATCAGGAACTAGGTTGGGACAAGCAAGTGATCTTGGAGAATCTCCTGTTTCTTTTGGGAAGTAGGAAAAGAGGAACTGAGAGTCGGGTGGACCTGGCTGTAATTTAAGGATTACGATTTTGTTATTGTAGGGGCTTTCTCTTTGGAAAGTGGCCTGAAAATTGAATTGGAGTGTCTTTGTTTTTCCTGTTGTCCAGGGGAACATAAATGACTGGAGACAGAATTTAGAGTCTTCAAATAATGTGAAGATGTTTCCATCTTCAGGTCAGTGGGACCAGGCAAGGGGACTGGCGATTGCCTCTGCCTGGGAAACTGACCATCTTTGCCTTTTGTGATTCCTCAGGTTCCACTGGGCTGATTCCCCCCTCCCACTTCCAAGCTCGGCCCCTTTCAGCTGTGCCAAGAATGGCTCCCAACTGGGTCTCAGACATTCCACTGGTCCAACCTCCGACCCATCAAGATGTCTCAGAGAGGCAGCTAGACAACCAGAGACCTCAAGTGGCCACGTGGGAACGGAATGTTTCTGGTGATAGGCAGGAGCCAGGGCGGAGAGGCAGGTAGGGATCCATCATTACTGTTTTCTCAGACTGGTTGCCAGTGACCCTTCTTCACTGAAATAAATTCCTTACCCTATTTCGGCCCTTGGTTTATAACTTACTTTTACATAAGCAATTACTAGTACCTACAATGCATAAATAATAAGGCAGTGTGAGGCTGAGGTGAGTGGATTGCCTGTCCCCACGGGTTCGAGACCTTCCTGGGCAACTTGGTGAGACCTCATCTCTACAATAAATCAAAAAATTAGCTGGACATGGTAGCACATGCCTGTAGTTCCAGCTACTTGGAAGGTTGAGGCAGAAGGATGGCCGGAGCCCAGCAGGTGGAGGCTGCGGTGGCCAGGAGCATGCCACTGCACTCCAGTCTGGGCGACAGAGTGAGATTCCAACTAAAAAAAAATTAAGGCAGTATGCTAGGCAATAGGGATAGGGATAATAATAATGAATAAGGCTGGGCGTGGTGACTCATGCCTATAAATCCAGGACTTTGGGAGACCGAAGTGTGATACTGCATGAGCCCCGGAGTTTGAGACAAGGCCTGGGCAACATAGTGAGTGACACTTCATCTGTACAAAAAATGAAAAAATAAGTTGGGTGTGGTGGTATGTGCTTGTCATCCCAGCTACTCAAGACAGAAGGATAGATAGAGCATTGCCAGATCCAGCAGGTCGAGGCTGCAGTGGCCGAGAGAGGCCACTGCACTCCCGTCTGAGCGACAGAGTGAGACTCCAACTCAAAAAAAAAACAACAAACCTTTTTTACCTCAAAGGCGTTGGTCATGGAAGGCGTTTAAAATTCTTTTTGTTTTGTTTTGTTTTTTTGAGTTGGAGTCTCACTCTGTCGCTCAGACGGGAGTGCAGTGTCGCTCCCGGCCACCGCAGCCTCGCCTGCTGGGCTCCGGC
>NW_007258799.1:128605-144275 GCF_000164805.1 Carlito syrichta
TTCCGCCTCAGCCTTCCGAGTAGCTGGAACTACAGGCGCGCGCTACCACAGCCGGCTAATTTTTTGATTTATTGTAGAGATGAGGTCTCGCCAAGTTGCCCAGGCGGGTCTCGAACCTGCGGGCTCAAGCAATCCACTCACCTCAGCCTCCCAAAGGCATGGGATTACAGGCTGAGCCACGGAGCCCGGCTAGGAGTTTAAAATTCTAAAGGAGATAAACTGACCAACAGCTGATCATAAAGCATAGTATAAGGCAAGATGAAAGAGTGCACACTAGAAGTATAGACCAGGACTGTGGTAGTATGGGTTTGTTCTGATGGAGTAGTTGAAGAAAGTCTTTATAGAGGACATGCCATTGGAGCTGGCCATGCTGTCAGTGCCTTGGCTGTACAAGTTCTTATTCTCGTTTTATGTGTATCTTTTCCCAAGTGTACTGGGGTATCATTCTGACATTTTGCTCAGGTGTGGGATTCTGACAGAGGAAGGAGCACAATGAAGAAGGGGGAATACTTGATTGGGTGTCAAGAGACAGACAGAATCTCTGTTTCTAGTTTGGCCATCAACTAGAGAATCTTTGGCAGGTCACTTAATTTCCCTAGTCTATAGGTCCCTACTTCTTTTTTTTTTTTCCTTTTTTTTCTTTTTTTTTGAGTTGGAGTCTCACTGTCACCCAGACTGGAGTGCAGTGTCACGCTCCTGGCCACCGCAGCCTCTACTGCTGGACTCTGGCGATCCTTCCGCCTCAGCCTTCCAGGTAGCCGGAACTACAGGCGTGTGCTACCATATCCAGCTAAGTTTTTATTTATTGTAGAGATGAGGTCTCACCAAGTTGTCCGGGTAGGTCTCGAACCTGCAAGGTCAGGCAATCCACTCGCCTTGGCCTCCCAAAATGCTGGGATTACAGGCTGAGCTACCTAGCCCGGCTCTTTTTTTTTAATGTTGGAGTCTCACTGTCACCCAGACTGGAGTGCAATGGGATGCTCATGGCCAATGCAGCCTCCACCTGCTGGGTTCAGGCAATCTTTCCACCTCAGCCAGGCGAGCACCACCACGCCCAGCTAATTTTTTGATTTATATAATAAAGATGAGGTCTTACCAAGTTGCCTAGACTGGTCTCCAACCCCTGAGCTCAGGCAGTTCTCTCACCTCAGCCTCCCAAAGTGCTGGGACTACAGGTGTGAACCACTGTGCCGGGCTGGTCCCTACTTCTTAAAAAATAATAATAATAATAATAATAATCCCAACCGGGCACGATGGCTCATGCCTATAATCCCAGCACTTTGGGAGGCTGAGGTGAGAGGATTACCTAAGCCCCTGGGTTCGAAACCAGCCTGGGCAACTAGGCGAGACCTAATCTCTACAATAAATAAAAACATTAACTGGGTATGGTGGCACATGCCTGTAATTCCAGCCACTTGGAAGTCTGAGACAGAAGGATCACCTGAGCCCAGCAGGTTGAGGCGGTGGTGTCTGGGAGTATAGCACTGCTCTCCAGTCTGGGCAACAGAGTGAGACTCCAACTCAAAAAAAAAAAAAAAAAATCACTGTAGTTCTGGGTCTCAGGGAGCTGTCTCAAGAGCCATGTTCCAAGCTGGTTTAAACTTTACATGACACCAGTGAACTAGATTCTCCAAGGGTTGGCACTGTGTAATTTATTAATGTACTGTCCTTTCAGACTCCTCATAAAGTATACCTGAACACTAAGTGAATGCATTTTACTAGCATCTGGCCTCAACATGCTGATGCTGGAGACTCATGACCTCTTTACACCCATGCCTCCCTCAAACTTCTCCTTGCCCTTAAGTTAGAATTCAGAAGTCTGTTCTTCCAGCCTTTCTACTTAGAATGTGTGGCCTGATGATGTGCACACTTGATGTTTAATACATCTGCCGGTATGTAGTTCTCTCTAGAGAGATTATGTTCCATGATCTCAGCCTTTAGTTCCTGTGAGCCTAGGCACTGGACCTAAGGCTCAGTAGGACCTCAGTGAATGATGAGGTAAGTGCAGAGATTGCTGTGCCCCAGCTTCATTCCCTCCACTTCCCCACACAGGAGCAAAGGGGTCCTCTTTTCCTTCTCCTGTCTTCATTTATGTCCTTGGCCACCCTCCCAGCACCAGAGACAAGTCTCACCTGCTCCAACCTGTCTTTAAAGGTCCCTGGAGCTGGAGGGGTCACAGGCCCTAAGCCAGCAGGCTGAGCTGATCTCTTGGCAGCTGCAAGAGCTGCGGCGGCTGGAGGAGGAGGCCCGGGTCCTGCGGGAAACCTCGCTGCAGCAGAAGATGAGGCTGGAAACCCAGGCCATGGAGCTGGAGGCTCTCGCACGGGCAGAGAAGGCCAGCCAAGCTGAGGCTGAGGGCCTGCGTGCTGCCTTGACTGGGGCCGAGGTCGTCCGGAAGAACATGGAAGAGGGGAGCCAGCGGGAGCTGGAGGAGGTTCAGAAGCTGCATCAAGAGCAGGTGAATATGGGGGTGGCAAGGTTTCAAAATCCTATCTAGGAGGCTGGGCAGTAGCTGCCAAGCAAAGAGCAGGTGGTGCAGAAGAGACCCCCTCCCCATTCTGTGAGCAGTGGAGTGATGAGACCTTTGGTGAAGGAGAAAAACACAGGCGACCTGGAAAGAAGAAAAACTTGGATATCTGGTATTTGGGTCTTACTCAGGTTACACGTTTTCCCAGGAATCAGGTGACCTGTCACCACTTTGAAGCTCTCCTTCACCTTCCAGTAGGAAGTAGTTTGCCCCCCTACTCTACTCCAGGTACCCAATTCATCTGGGAGCATTGTAGGGGATAGTGAGGAAAGTGGGCATGGGGTGCCATAGTGCAATGGGAGAGGGAGATTAGGCAGTTTGCAAACTGACTGCTGACTCTGTGATCCTTGATACTCAGTGACCAAGTCAGCCTAATTCCTACCTCATGGATGGAGCTGACAGGCTCATGGGGGCACACATGTTCCACATTATTTTGTTTATTTTTTATTTATTTTTATTTATTTTTTGAGTCAGAGTCTCACTCTGTCACCTAGGCTGGAATGCAGTTGCATACTCACTGCTAATGCAGCCTCGACCTGCTGGGCTCAGACAATTCTTTTGCCTCAGCCTTCCAAATAGCTGGAACTACAGGCTTGTGCCATTATGCTTGGATAGTTATTTTTTTTTTTGTAGAGACAGGGTCTTGCCAAGTTGCCCAGGCAAGTCTTGAACCCTTGGGCTTAGACAATCCTCTTGTCTCTGCTTCCCAAAGTGCTGGGATTACAGGTGTGAGCCACTGCACCCAGCTATTTTATTTTTTGAATCGGAGTCTCACTTTGTCACTCAGTCTGGAGTGCAGTGGCATGATCATGGCTCACCACAGCTTCAACCTCCTGTGCTCAGGTGATCCTTCTACCTCAGCCTCCGGAGTACCTGAGACTGTAGGTGCATGCCACCATACCCGGCCAATTTTTAAATGTTTTTGTAGAAATGTTGCCCTTGCTGGTCTTGAACACTTGGGTTCAAGCAGTCCTACATCTCGGCCTCCCAAAGTGCTGGGATTACAGGCATGAGCCACCACACCTGGCCCACATTTATTTTTTGTTTTATTTTTTTGGAAACAGGGTCTCCCTCTGTCACCCAGGCTGAAGTGTAGTGGTGCAGTCATACTTCACTGCAGCCTTAAACTCTTGGGCTCAAAGGATTCTCCTGCCTCAGCCTCATAAGTAGTTGGGACTACAGGTGTGTACCATCATGCCTGGCTAAATTTTTCATTTTTTATTGGGATGGGATCTTGGTATATTGTCCGGGCTGGTCTCCAGCTTCTGACCTCAAGATCCTTCTGTCTTAGCTTCCCAAAGTTCTGGGATTGTAAATGTGATCCACCATGCCCAGCCTCCACATTTAATTTAATTATAATTAATTGCCATCGGGAGAAGTGCCTTGAAAGAAAAGAACAAGAGAGCACTAACTTAGTTTGGGGTTTAGGGAAAGTTACCCTAACCAATCATCAGGAAATGAGACCATAAAGGCGCTGGAAGAAAACATGAGTGAATTCCTTTATAATCTTGAAGTGGAGTAGGTAGGCCTTTCTACCTGTGAGTCAAAATCAAGAAGCCATAAAAGAAAAGATTGATTCATCAACCTTTTAACACTAGGAATGAGCCAAAAAAGTTAAAAGACACATGATTAACTAGAGAAGAATATTTATAGTTTATATTACAGGAAAAGGCTAATATCCTTAATATATAATATGTACCTAGAAATTGGACAGCAGAGGTAGTTCAAAGAAAAGTATAAACAGCCCTTAGGTTCATGAAAGAAGCTTAACAATAAGGTGATATTTGTGCTGAATAGGAATTGGCTGGTGGAGAGGTGTCTGGGGTGGCACTAGGAGCTGGTGAACACTTGGTGGGGCAGCACGTGAAGGCTTGGGATGGGAGGAAACCGAGGACTGGAGTGCAGGGATGAAGAGCTGCAGGGGTGAGGAGCACTGGGGCTCAGGGGAAACCTCAGCCAGTTCAGAACTTGATACTTTCCCTCATGAGCAATGAGCAACCATTGAGAGGGTTTTTTTTTTGTTTGCTTTCTGCGTTGGAGTCTCACTCTGTCGCCCAGCTGGAGTGCAGTGGCACTCTCACAGCTACCGCAGCCTTGGCCTGCTAGGCTCAGGCGATCCTTCTGCCTCAGCCTTCCAAGTAACTAGAACAACAGACATGTGCCACTACATCTTGCAAATTTTTTTCTTTTTTTTTTTGGAGTCTCACTCTGTCACCCAGGCTGGAGGGCAGTGGCATGCTCCTGGCCACTGCAGCCTCAACCTGCTGGGCTCAGGCGATCCTTCTGCTTCAACCTTCCAAGTAGCTGGAACTACAGGCACGTGCTACCATGCCCGGCTAATTTTTTGATTTATTATAGAGATGCAGTCTCGCCAAATTGCCCAGGCTGGTCTCGAACCCTCAGCTCAGGCAATCCTCTCACCTCGTCCTCCCAAAGTGCTAGGATTATAGGCATGAGGTACCGCAACTGGTTCATCTTGCTGATTTTTAAATTTATTGTAGAGACAAGGTCTCACTAAGTTGCCCGGGCTGGCCTCAAACTCCTGGGCTGAGGCAATCTTACCTCCGCCTCTCACAGTGCTGGGATTACAGGTGTGAGCCCTTGTCCCCAGTCACTGAGAGGTTTGTTTGTTTTTTGGATGGGGGTTTGGGGTTTTTTATTTATTTTTTATTTTTATTTTTTGAGTTGGAGTCTCACTCTATCACCCAGACTGGAGTGCAGTGGCCGCTCCTGGCCACCGCAGCCTCGACCCACTGGGCTCCAGTGATTCTTCTGCCTTAGCCTTCCAAGTAGCTGGAACTACAGACGCGTGCTACCATGCCCGGCTCATTTTTTGATTTATTGTAGAGATGAGGTCTCGCCAAGTTGCCCAGGCAGGTCTTGAACCCGTGGGCTCAGGCAATCCACTCACCTCAGCTTCCCAAAGTGCTGGGATTACAGGCTGAGCCACCGAGCCCGGCCGGGTTTGGGTTTTTTTGAGTCAAAGTCTCACTCTGTCGCCCAGGCTGGAGTGCAGTGGCAAGCTCACAGCCACTGCAGCCTCGACCTGCTGGACTCAGGTGATCCTTCTGCCTCAGCCTTCCTTTATCTTTTTTTTTTTTTTTTTTTTTGAGTTGGAGTCTCACTCTGTCACTCAGACTGGAGTGCAGTGGCTGCTCCTGGCCACCGCAGCCTCGACCTGCTGGGCTCCGGCGATCCTTCCGCCTCAGCCTTCCAAGTAGCTAGAACTACAGACGCGTCCACCATGCCCAGCTAATTGATTTATTATAGAGACAAGATCTTACCAAGTTGCCCAGCTTGTTTGTTTTTTTGAGTCGGAGTCTCGCTTTGTCACCCAGGCTGGAGTGCAGTGGCACACTGCTCACAGCCACCGCAACCTCGACCTGCTGGTCTCAGGTGATTCTTCCACCTTAGCCTTCCAAGTAGCTGGAAATACAGCCATATACTACCATGCCTGGCTATTTTTCTTTATTTATTATAGAGGTGAGGTCTCGCCATGTTGCCCAGGCTGGTCTCGAACCTGTGAGCTCAAGCAATTCTCTCACCTCAGCCTCTCAAAGTGCTAGGATTACAGGCTTGAGCCACTATGTCTGGCTTATTGAGAGATTTTAGGCAGGGAGTGCAGATTTGTATTTTATATCTAAAAAGATCAATTTTATGATTCATTTCCCCCCAAAATCACTTTACTGTGATATGGAGAAAGGGCTAGAGGGCAGCAGACAGGGAAGCAGGGTAACCACTTTGCTCTCCTTTCCCAGTCCGTCCTATGACTCTTGGTGGCTCTGACAACCCTCTAACTGTTTGTGGTATAGTGAGGAAGAGACACAAGATTCCACCCTTCCTTGAGCTTCCTTTCCAATGGGGCATGATTGTAAACACATATGTAAGCCAGACACTGTCAGATGCTAAGTGCTTAGGAGGACATTAACAGGTGATAGGTGGGGTGGCACAGGGGGATTAGAGGGCCCAGTGAGGCTTCCCTGAGGAGGAGTGGTTGCCTGGGGTCTGCGAGATCCATAGAATGAGAAGGAGCCACTGTCTAGTTCTCAGCAGCCTCTCTGGAGCGGAGAATAGTAGAGGAAGATGGAGGATGAGCTCAGGAAGTGGGCAGAGGCCTGGTCATCAGACTCCACAGCCATGGGAGATGTTGGATTTTGCTCTAAATGCTGTGGTGAGTCGCTGAAGGTTTTTAAAGACTACTTAGGAAATGGTTGCCATTGTCCAGGCAAGAGATGAGGGTGACTTACCTTAAGTTGGTTGCAATGGAGATGTGGAGATGGAGAGGTGAGGGTGTATCTTTGGGAGACATACCTGATGTTGAGCTAGAGGGCAACTTGGGAGAGCAAGGTACCAGGGACAGCCTCCATGTGCAATTGGGTGACTGATCACTCAGGTCACAGAAAGTGGGAGTAAAGGGACAAGGCCAAGGAAGGGGGAGGTTTGGAAGGCCAGTATAGGAGTCAGCTGGCCCTGCAGAGCCTCCTCTTCTCTTTGCAGCTGTCCTCCTTGACACAGGCTCACCAGGAGGCTCTTTCTAGTTTGACCAACAAGGCTGAGGGCTTGGAGAAGTCTCTGAATAATCTGAAGACCAAGAGGGCAGAAGAGACCAAGGAACTGGCTCTGGCTCAAAGTGAGGCTGAGCTTCTGCGAAAGCAGCTGAGGTAAGTGGGCGAGGATGGGTGTTAAACGGGGCCCAGCAGCTGGTGGTGTGGTGGGTCTCCAGGGCACCACACTGTTGGCTGTCCCATTCCCACTCCAACCCTAGCAAGACCCAAGAAGACTTAGAGGCTCAGGTGATCCTGGTTGAGAATCTAAGAAAATATGTGGGGGAACGAGTTCCTCCTGAGGTTCACAGCCAGGCATGGGAACCAGAGCAACAGAAGCTTCTGGAAACCATACGGGTAAGACTGGAGGGGTGCATCTATGTTGGGGCCAGGGGTGGACCCTGGAGGAGAGTGGAGAGCACAGCCCCTGGGAGAGAAGGTGGTATCTGAAGCAGGCATGGAGGCTTTCAGAGGGGCCACTCTCCCGCTACCCGTAGCACTTGCAGGAGGACCGGGACGGCCTGCATGCCACCGTGGAGCTGCTGCAGGTGCGGGTGCAGAGTCTCACGCATATCCTCGCCCTGCAGGAGGAGGAACTGACCAGGAAGGTAAGGCTCTCTCCCAGACCCTGTCACCCTCCGCTGTACCCTACACTGCTGTCCTCCCATCAAGCAGGAGGGGTCAGTGTGCCTGGATCATTCTTTCTGTGAACTGCTTTTGCTGTGATTCCTGTTGCTCAGAAGAAACAAAGACACCACCTCCTTCCTCTACTCCTTCAGGAGCCCACACTTTCCTCCTACCCTCAGGTTCAACCATCAGATTCCCTGGAGCCCGAGTTCACAAGGAAGTGTCGGTCTCTGCTGAACCGCTGGCGGGAGAAGGTGTTTGCCCTCATGGTGCAGCTTAAGGCCCAGGAGCTGGAACACAGGGACACTGTTAAGCAGCTGAAGGGACAGGTCACTGCACTCTCTTTTCTCTCTATAGTTTCCCCCCCAGCTCCTTGCTCCTTATATAAGGATCGCATCCACTCAAACATTGTTTATTGAGTGGTTACCACATGCTGGCACACAACCCTGAACAAAACCAAGTACCTGCCCTCATGGGGCTTGCATTCTAGTGCAGAGACACGGAACAAGCAAGTAGATAACATTGGGTAATTATATGTGTTTTAAAGAAAAATTCAAAAGATAACATGACAGAGAAAGACTGCGGGGTGGGTCAGGTAGAATGGTCTGGAATGACTTCTCTGAGGAGGTGGCAGCATCTGAGGATGGGTAGCTGGTGGGTCTTGTGGGTGGGTTGAGGCAGTTCCTCAAGGTGTGGGTACATGGAACATGCTCTGGAAGGAACACTAGATTCAGACTCTGTTCTTCAGAACCTGAGCTTCTATCTCTCTGTGTGGCATTCTTGCAGAGACCTCTGCACCTACCCTTTCACTCCCAATGTCCCCCTTAGTTTTCAGGCCTCTAAAGGGCCCTGCCCAGCTCCTTCTCCTCCCCCAGGTGGCTAAGCTGCAGGAACAAGTGACAGCCCAGAGCCAGGAGCAGGCCATCCTGCAGCGTTCCCTGCAGGACAAAGCCGCAGAGGTGGAGGTGGAGCGGATGGGCGCCAAGGTCTGAGTCTGAGCCAGGAAGAGGTTCAGGGAGGGTGAGGGAGCCCCTGGCCCAGAGCTGTGACTAGGCCCCAGGGAAGGACTCTTTCCTTGACTGCATCCTCCCCAGGCCCTTCAGATGGAGCTAAGCCGTGATCGAGAGGCCAAGCACCGGTGGCAGCAGCAGACAGCCATGGCTGAGGAGCAGCTGAGGCTTGTGACCAATGCTGTCAGCAGGTATCTGGGTAGAGGGGCAGGTGGAGTAGTATTTCTGTTTTCCTGGCTTCCCAGATACCTTGAAGTTCAGGTGCCTCAGGCAAGAGGGGCCGAAAACTGACCACCAGTGGATCCAGGGCTGGATGAATTTAACCTTCTGTGTGTGTTTTTCCCGGAGCATTCCCCTCTTCATTCGTACCATGATCACTTGTTAGAATTCCCAATGCATGATGGGCTCAAGTTGAGAGACCGTGCCTCCTCCTGCAGTTTGGTCTAGTAATAGCTTGAGCGAGGGTCCCCACTTTCAGGGATGGGGAGTGTGAACACTCAATCTTCCTTTCTTTTTTTCTTTACATTTTTACAGGCATGCCCTGTTTTGTTGGAACAAAAGTTAGTCTATTTATTTAAAGCTGTGCCCCTACTTGCTTACTAGATATTCCATCTAAAGTGTAAGCCAGTGGCCGGGCATGGCGGCTCACATCTATAATCCCAGCACTTTGGGAGGCCAAGGTGATAGAATTGCTTGAGCCCAGGGGTTCTAGACCAGCCTGGGCAACTTGGTTAGACCTCATCTCTACAATAAACCAAGAAAAATTAGCTGGGCATGGTGGTGCATGCCTGTAGTTCCAGCTACTAGGAAGGCTGAGGCAGAAGGATCGCCTGAGCCCAGCAGGTTGAGACTGCGTTGGCTGTGAGCGTGCCACTGCACTCCTGCCTGGGTGACAGAGTGAGACTTTGACTCAAAAAAAAAAGTGTAAGCCAGTTTCTTTGTAAATCAATTGTTAGCCTGTGTCTCTCCTAGCCATTTTTTGTTGATTTATAACCGATAGTTGTTATATAATCTTCAGAAAGACCTCTGAGGAAAAATCAAAGCTTCTGTGTGCTGGTAACAACCTCTCCTCAGCCTTGAACATCGTAGTACCCAAGGCGGGGGGTCTATTTGTTGCTCTTAGCATGGTGATGGACTTGGAAATGTTTACTGAGATCACAAGGCTGTTCTTAATGGGTCAGGTAACAATTTTGGTTTAGCAAAATTATGATGGAAGATGAGTACTTACCCACCATTTCCTTCTCTTGGGTTTGTAACTTGGGAACTAATTCAGCTTTAAAAAATTATGGAAAATTTCAAGCATGTATGGAATTAGACTAGTTATGATGAACCACCACCCAGATTCAATATATTGCCTGTGTCTCCTACCTTCAGGTGAACGAAAAGACACACTGTGTACAGGGTTTTACTTTGGTACCAGGAGATCACAGAAATGGTTCTTGCTAATGATTCATTGTCTGAAGGCCTCCAGGGTTAAACAAGTCCAAACTCAGATTGTTGCCAGGTTTGTTGATATCTCTAGCTAACTTGGAGACTTTACCAGAAAATGACTTTAATAAGAGCTTCGGTAGGGGGTGGAAGCATTTATTCAATTTCCAGGTCAAAGTGATCTTTGCCGTGCTGCTGGGGATACGTCTGCAAGCCTTTGTCACCATGTGTTTTCTGCTGGTACAGATGTGGACTTTCTTGAGGAAGTCCCAGCTGTGCCCCAGATGCTCCCTTGGCCTCTTTCTGGAACCTGTTTAAGTTTCTCAGTTTTCGTGAGCCGTGTTGGTCCTGTTTCTGACACAGACAGCTGGGAAAGCACATGGACCTGCCCTTCATAGGCACCAGAGGATCTAGGCTCCTGGGTTCTTTGGAGAGGATAACTTTGAACTCTGATGCATAATATGAACAAAACACTGGTTGTGAGAAATAAGCTTTGCAGGTTGCTTGAAAAGATGTATGGTCATTTAATGCATTCTCAGGGCAAAGGCCCCTTAGAATTGATGGAAGCTATGGGTTCCTCACATGTATAACAGTACAGGCTAGAGAGAGTTGACTGTATAAGACCCTGTAAGTCCTCTGGGGATGAGGGGAGGGTGGAGGATCAGCGACTCGTGCCTTCTCCAGCTCCCAGGTTTGGCTCCAGAGCACTATGGCCAAGGTAGAACAGGCTGCAACCCAGCTTCCCAGCCTCAGCAACCGACTCAGCTATGCTGTCCGCAAGGTCCACACCATTCAGGGTATGTAGGGCAACTGCAAGCCACATCTTACTTCCTGCCCCCGCCGGCTCTGACCCTCTTCCTGGCTCAGTTCTTTGTGAGCCCACATCCATCCACCTTCCTTTCCTCACCCGTCCTTGCATCTCTTTCCTTTTCCTCCCTGTTTCCCTTTTTCTCCCCTGCAAACTCATCTCTGTTGCTCTCTGCCTTTTCACTCCTAGGCCTGATGGCTCGAAAGCTGGCCCTTGCTCAGCTGCGCCAGGAGAGGTGAAGTTTGGGCACTTCGAGGTGGATGGGGGTGGTGTGTGTGTGGTGGGGCTTCAGAGTGTAGTCTGCTGGGACCCCAAACCATGAGGACTGAGGAGGGATGGGGGCTTAGGAGTCAGGCAGTTGGATGATTTCCCCTGACTCTGTTTCTCCTTCCTGTCCCAGCTGTCCCCCTCTCCCATCCGTACCGGTCCCGGACGTGAGCCTTGAGTTGCAGCAACTGCGGGAAGAACGGAACCGCCTGGATGCAGAACTGCAACTGAGTGCCCGCCTTATCCAGCAGGAGGTGGGCCGGGCCCGGGAGCAAGGTACACCTGATTCTGGAGTAGGGTGCCATGGGGGTGGAGAGAAGGGAAAGCTGGGGCCTGGTGGTGGAGAGGCCTGAGCTGGTGCTACTTCCTTCCAGGGGAGGCAGAGCGGCAGCAGCTAAGCCAGGTGGCCCAGCAGCTGGAGCAGGAGCTGCAGCAGACCCAGGAGTCCCTGGCCAGTCTGGGGCTGCAGCTGGAAGCGGCTCGCCAGGGCCAGGAGGAGAGCACAGAGGAGGCTGCCAGTCTGCGGCAGGAGCTGACCCAGCAGCAGGAGATCTATGGGAAAGGTGTGGGGAGGGGAAATGGGTGCTCCCCGTGGAGAAGGGATGGGAACTAGAGCCAAGGCTCCTCCTGACACCCCCTCCCCAATCTGTACCTTCACCCCAGCTCTGCAAGAGAAGGTGACCGAAGTGGAAACTCGGCTGCGGGAGCAGCTGTCAGACACGGAGAAAAGACTGAACGAGGCTCAAAGGGAGCATGCCAAGGCTGGTGAGATTTGCCAACATGGGCCCTCCAGGAGGAAAGGAGTATTGAGACATAAGGGACTTCTCCCTCAAATTTTGTTTTAAAGCTTTTTTCTGAAGTATGCAAGTAATGAAGGTATCAAAAATTGGCACAGATGCATTCTTACAAGGTGAATACACCCATGTAGCCAGCATCAGATCAAGAAATAGCATATGACCGGCTCCAGAGCCCACAGTCCCCTTCCCAGTCACCACATTCCACATCTAACACCAGCAATTATCCCCCAGCAAAACTTTCAAACACCTAGACAAGTTAAAAGGATCAGGAAAGGCCAACCATGGTGGCTTACACCTGTAATCCCAGCACTTTGGGAGGCTGAGGCAGGAAGATTGCTTGAGGTCAGTCTGAGACCTGAGACCAGTCTGGGCAACATAGACCTTGACGCTACAAAAATTCAAAAAATAGCTGGGTGACGTGGCGTGTGCCTTTAGTCATAGCTACTTGGAAAGCTGAGGAGAGAGAATTGCTTAAGCCCAGGAGGTCAAGGTTATAGTGAGCTATGATTGTGCCACTGCACTCCAGCCTCCGTGACAGAGTGGGACCTAGTCTCAAGGGAAAAAAAAAGGAGGCTGGGCATCATGGCTCACGCCAGTACTTCCAACACTTTGGGAGGCTGAGGCAGGAGGATTGCTTGAGCCCAGGAGTTCAAGACCAGCCTGGGCAACATAGCGAGTACCTTGTCTATACAAAAAAATAAAATAAAAAATAAGCCAGTTGTGGTGGCATGTGCCTGTAGTCCCAGCTACTCAGGAAGCTAAAGCGGAAGGATCACCTGAGCCCAGGAGGTAGAGGCTGTGGTGAGCCATGATCATGCTACTGCACTCCAGCCTCAAGACTGAGACCCCAATTAAAAAAAAAAAAAATTATAATGAATATTCATATATTTTTTCTATGACATTTACCACATTTGATCTCTTATCTGTATACTCGCACATTTATATATACATTTTTTTAGAATCATGTAAAGTAAATTATAAACATGATTGTTCCACCACAAGTAGGAAATTCTTCCATATAGCTGCAATACCATCATCACACTCTAAGAAAAGGAACTAGGCTGGGTGCGGTTGTTCACATCTATAATCCCAGCACTTTGGGAGGCCAAGGTTAGAGGATTGCCTGAGCCCACAGGTTCGAGACCAACCTGGGCTGGTGAGACCTCATCTCTACAATAAATAAAAAAAATTAGCCAGGTGTGGTGGTGTACATCTGTAGTTCTGGCTACTTGAAAGGCTGAGGTGGAAGGATCCCCTGAGCCCAGCAGGTCGAGGCTGCAGTGGCTGTGAGCGTTCCACTGTACTCCAGCCTGGGTAACAACGTAAGACTCCAACTCAAAAAAAAAAGAAAAAGAAAAGGAACACTAATTGCACAAAATCTAATATCAAGTCCATATTCAGATTTCCCTCAAGGAGCTCCAGGATGGTTTGGGTTTGGGGAAGATACTATGTGTTCACAGATTCCCAGGCTCCTAGAGCATCAGCCCACCACTCCCACTGTTCAGAAGTGACACAAAATCCACAGACTCACAGAGCTAGTGACCCAGCATTCCTGTCCATCATTTCAGTCTTTGTTTTCATAATGACTGGCTGCCTCTGGGCTGACCCACACCTGTCTCCTCTGTGTCCTGGCTTCTCTGTAGTGGTCTCCCTGCGCCAGATCCAGCACAAAGCCACTCGGGAAAAGGAGCGGAACCAGGAGCTCAGGCGTCTGCAGGATGAGGCCCGGAAGGAGGAGGGGCAGCGACTAACCCGGCGTGTGCAAGAACTGGAAAGGGACAAGAACCTCATGCTGGTAGGGAACAGCAGAGACCAGGGCCCGTCTTGGGCTGAATATAGATAGAGGTTGGGAAAGAGAATGGGGAGGCTCCACTTGGGCTAGGTGGCGTTTAACCCTCTCCTTCCCAGGCCACCTTGCAGCAGGAGGGTCTCCTCTCCCATTACAAGCAGCAGCGACTGTTGGCAGTTCTTCCTTCCCTGCTGGCTAAGGAGAAACCTGCAGAGTCCAGCTCCAGGCCTCCAGGGTCTTCAGCATCTATACCTCCAGAAGCCACACTGTCCACCAGGGAGTCCATAAAAGGTAATGGGCTAACCATGAAGGTACGCTCTTGCATGCATGGTGTCATTCCCTGTGATCCTCGGAGGCTCCCAGCCTCTTTTTTTTTTTTTTTTTTTTTTTTTTTTTGAGTAGAAGTCTCACTCTGTTGCCCACCTGGAGTACAGTGCCACTCTCATGGCCACTGCAGCCTCAACCTGTGGACTCAGGCAATCCTTCAGCTTCAGCCTTCTAAGTAGCTGGAACTATAGGCGCACACCACCATGCCCGGTTAATTTTTTGATTTATTGTGGAGACAAGGCCTTACCAAGTTACCCAGGCTGGTCTCCAACCCATGGGCTCAGGCAATCAATTCTCTTGCCTCCACCTCCCAAAATGCTGGGATTACAGGCATGAACCACCAGCACCTGGCTTCTCCCAGCCTCTTCTATCCATACTCACCTTGCACCAGAGAACCTTCTTCCTCCCAGCCCTCATATCCTGTGCCAGGTCTGTTCCCTCTGCACGGTAACCATGAGAGCCTTGTCTTGTCTGGTGCCCATCCTTTCTTGTCTTCTTTCCCAGGTTCCCTGTCTGTCCTGCTGGATGACTTGCAAGGACTGAGTGAGGCCATTTCCAAAGAGGAAGGTGTTTGTCAAGGAGACAACCCTAAACGTTCAGTTCCAGCCCCCCCGCTGAGCTGCTAAGCCTCTGAGAGCTGAGGGAAACCAGCCTGGGGGCTGGGAGGATCCTGGAGAAGTGGAGTGGGATAGTCCAGCTCCTCCCCCCATGGAGCCACCTGCCCTAGGGCTCACCTGCTACCACTAAATCTGAATTCTGCACTCAATAAAGATGACTACTGTCAGAGCCATTGTTTGGAAGTGTTCTATCTGGGAATATATAGGAATTCTTCCTGTAACCATCTCTCCTAGAGATATGAGAAGCAGTCCCATGTACAGCTAGCTACTCTAGATGGTGCCTTTTTCAAAACCCCTTTCCTAGGCTGCTTTGGAAGTTTTTTGGCTTTGGTTATTGTTTTGTTTTGTTTTTGAGTTGGAGTCTCACTCTGTTGTCCAGGCTGGAATGCAGTGGCATGCTCACAGCACCCCCAGCCTCAACATGCTGGACTCAGGTGGTCCTTCCGTCTCAACTTTCCAAGTAGCTGGAGCTACAGGTGTGCACCACGCCTGGCTTATTTATTTATTTATTGTAGAATCAAAGTCTCACCAAGTTGCCCAGGCTAGTCTCAAACCCCTGAGCTCAGGCAATTCTCTCACCTCAGCCTCCCAAAGTGCTGGGATTACTGGCTTGAGCCACCATACCCGGCTGTTTTGTTTTTGAGTTGGAGTCTCACTCTGTTGCCCAGGCTGCGGTGCAGTGGCACACTCATGGCTACCACAGCCTTGACCTGCTGGACTCAGACAATCCTTCCGCCTCAGCCTTCCAAATAGCTGGAACCAAAGGCTATTTTAATTTCCTACAATGTTTTTTTAAATGTAGAAAGGAGGCCTCACTAGGTTACCCAGGCTGGTCTGAAACCACTGGGCTCAAGCAATCCTCTCAGCCAGGCTCGTTGGCTCAGCCTGTAATCCCATGCTTTGGGAGGCTGAGGTGAGTGGATTGCCTG
>NW_007258799.1:144672-146282 GCF_000164805.1 Carlito syrichta
AACTCAAAAAAAAAAAAAAAAGAAAACCCTTGGAGTACTTTTTATACCGAGAAGAAGCAACATAATTTGATGTGTATTTTTAAGAGATCCTTTGAAGGTTGTGGAAGCCAGGTTTTGGGTGTGGGGGAGGGATTTGAGCAGGGAAACCAATTAGGGTAAGGGGGAGGCTAGGGGAGAGATGGTGACTTGGGAGGGATGGTGAGCTTAGTTTGGATGGGGTGTGAAGGGGGTTTGCAGGTGGATGCGGTGGGAGATGGGACAGTAGTGTCTTTTACAGCTGGGGAGCAGTCCAGGCAGGGAACAACCTGGGGAGGGATCAAGTTCTATTTTGGACACATTATTTCTGAGAGACTTGCAGACCTCAGGCAGAGATGTCCTTGAAGAAAACCTTCCAGGGAGATCTCTGGGAAACTCAGACAAGAGGGCTGAGGTGTAAAGGAAGAGGGGAGGGAGAAGGTAGGCAGTTGGAGCTAGGAACCCAGGGAGATGCCAGAGGGGCAGAGGAGGACTCCTGATGGAGAAGGAAGAGGCAAGGCAGCTTCTTCCTGCGCCTCTGGGCTGGTACTGATGCAACCAGCTCTGAATGGGGAGAGGGAACCAGGATATCCTCATAGCTCCTTCCTCTTCTGCAGTCACCCTGGGTGGCTCCAGGATGGAATTCCTTGGATGTGACTGCTCGGAAGGCCCCTACATGCCTGAAGGAGGACAGACTAGACAGCTGCAGGCCTGGGCCCTAGGGGGAGGGGAAGTGCCAGGGAAATAAACTGGGAGCTTCTGTGGAGGTGGGTGGAGGCTGGGGTACTGGCTGACACTGTCCCAGCTGCATCCCAGGTTTGAAAGACACTCCCCCCCCCCCCCCCCCCCAGCCTGGGCATCCTGCCTCCCTGTCCCTGTAATTATGGGGCTTCCCCACGCAGTTTGCTCCCATTCTTTGGCTTCCAATAGCTGTGAGGGATGAAAGGTGGACGTCCCTGTGCTTATGGAGATGTCAGGTGGGTCTTGACTGCTGCAGGATGTGGATGGATCGGGCATGAAAACAAGGGTGGGGTGACTCAGGGTCACAGATAGAGCCGGGCTGCTAGGTACTGGGCTGGGGGATTAAAATGAAGGACGCCACAGTCAGAGATTACACATTTGCTATGAACTTCCAAACGGGTTTGACCAGTTAGGTTCTGATGGTATTCCTGTGTTGCTGGGCCAGCCCCTCCCCAGAAATTGGCCTCCTCCTCTCCCTCCTCCCCTATAAAGCCTCTTGGGGTTTCCAGGTACTCAGACTCAGTGCACCCTGGCTTTGGGGGCCAGTGGTCAGCCATGATGCTCAACTGGAAGCTACTGGGGATCCTGGTCCTCTGCCTGTATGCTGGAGGTGAGCTGGGAGCAGAGGCAGCAAGTGCAATTTGGGGTGATGAGGGAGGGTCAAGATGAGGTAAGTGGGACCACTAAGAAGGAAGGGGGTGACTTGAATGCATAGGATGAGGAAGAGTCTGGGAGCTCATGTGAGGAGAAGAGTTAAAGAGATGTAGGAAGCCGGGCTCGGTGGCTCAGCCTGTAATCCCAGCGCTTTGGGAGGCTGAGGTGAGTGGATTGCCTGAGCCCGTAGGTTCGAGACC
>NW_007258799.1:146963-148417 GCF_000164805.1 Carlito syrichta
CTTGAACCCGTGGGCTCAGGCAATCCACTCACCTCAACCTCCCAAAGGCGCAGGATTACAGACTGAGCCACCAAGCCCGGTTTCATATCATTTTAAGATCACTTCAGTATTTGTATGGAGAGCTCTTTGAGAGTTACTTTTGAGGTGTTTGTTGGATCAGCTCAGGTTGTGTCCATCTCGAGAGGCTCCACCTCCTGGATGTGTGGCTAGGGTGGGGGTGGAGGAGAGAGGCCCTTACCCCCTCTCACCTTTCTCCTTCCTCCTCTACAGGTATCTCAGGCAGTGGGGACCACCCCTCTCCCCGACTCACAGAGGTCCAAGAGGAGGAGGCCTTCCCACCATTGCCTCAGGGCCCCCCAGTCCCCGGTGATCCCTGGCCAGGGGCACCCCCTATTTTTGAGGACCCTCCACCTCCAGGCCCTAGTCGTCCCTGGAGAGACCAGCCTGAAACTGGAGTCTGGCCCCCTGAGCCCCCGAGAACTGATCCTCCTCAACCTCCCCGTCCCGATGACCCCTGGCCTGCAGGACCTCAGCCTCCAGAAAACCCCTGGCCGCCTGCCCCTGAGGTGGACCATGGACCTCAGGAAGAACCAGACCTTGACCCACCCCGGGAAGAGTACAGATGACAGAGATCCCCCCTGAGCCGCTCCTGCTCCCGGGTGTCTCCAGGCAAAGTACACCAACGCCCATCTGCATCCTTCTGGTTTCCCTGACATTCTCCCCAAATTTAGCCTACCTCCTTAAGTCCCTTCCTCGTTCCCAGGTGTTCTCAGGATTTTCTGTCCTCTCCTGAGATCCATATTTAGCCCTCACATTTCCCCGCTTTTTTTCTCTGACAACCTTAAGCATACACTCCTACCTCACGTCCAAGCCTCGGCCCCCACCTGCCTCCCACCTTGTCTTCCTTCTGGGCGCTGGGGCAGGACTGCGGCACCGTGTTCCCTGCTGCCACCTGGTGGCTTGTAGCTGGGAACCATCAGTAGACAATGATGGTGCTTTCGTGAAATGGAAAAATAAAACCATGTTTTCCTAATTCTGAATCTAGGCTGCTTCTTTATAAATGATTCGGTTTTGGAATAGTTAGATGCCCTCCTAACAGTTCTAAATGTATAGAAATCTGGAAGTAATCAGAGTTCCTATCATGCCCACATGCAATGCCTGAGCTTATGGGGCACAGCAAGAGGATGGGAATATCACTATCTGAGTCACATGGACTTTCAGGCCCAGATTTCTTCCTTTCTGGGACCCCTGTATTGAAGAATAAGAATATTGAAGAATAAGACTAGTTAAGTCTCACTTGTGGTTTGGATACCCCCAACATCTATGCAAGCTTTCCCAGGGGCAGGTGGGCAGAACCAGTGTTAAGGGAATCAATTTCGTTTTGGTTATTTTTTAGTAGGAGTCTCACTCTGTCACCCAGACTGGAGTGCAGTGGCTGCTCCCGGCCACCGCAG
>NW_007258799.1:149590-150736 GCF_000164805.1 Carlito syrichta
GGCCGAGAGCGGCCACTGCACTCCAGTCTGGGTGACAGAGTGAGACTCCAACTCACAAAACAAACAAACAAACAAACAAAAAACCCTACACGTGGCCCAAATGAAACAAAACTAAGCTTGGGGTTTAGGGCTAGTCTCAGACACATAAATATCGTAGGGGTGAACATAGTAGAATTTAATAGGCCCCAAAGTAGGCTGGATTCACCAATTCATTCATTTGTTTTCTTATAAATGTTAGATGTTGACTTTAAAATGTGCAAAATTAAAAAAAAAAAAATCCCTTAACGGAGCAGTCAAGTTCAAAAGGCAGGAGCCTTAATATATGTTCATGAATGCTGAGTGACACAGGAGAATGTAAGAATGTAAAGAATAGGCCGGGTGCAGTGGCTCACACTTATAATCCTAGCACTTTGGGAGCCCAAGGTGAGAGGATTGCCTGAGCCCACGGGTTCCAGACCAGCTGGACAACTTGGTGAGATCTCATCTCTACAATAAATAAATAAAAATTTAGCTGCGTGTGGTGGCTAGTGCCTGTAGTTCCAGTTTCTTGGAAGGCTGAGGCAGAAGGGATCACCTGAACCCAGCAGGTCCAGCCTGGGTGACAGTGTAAGACTCCAACTCCAAAAAATAAAATAAGATTTAAAAAAAAAAAAAAATATATATATATATATATATATATATGTATAATAAAAATTGTGGTTTCCACTCATGGGAAGCTTAAAATTAAGCTAAGAGAGACAGGATTTATAGGCAAGATTAAATAACATCACAGACAGTAAGAATGCATATAATGAAATAATTACATGAGTAAGCACCAAAGTAATAGCATCGGCAGTAACTGTCATGAGTTCAGAAGAGAGTCATGATGAGTAGGAATAGTCAAGGAGGTTTCCAGGAGGAGGGCCCTGAGCAGGACTGGGAGAGGAGGGTTACTTGTGTGGCAGAGGGCGGTCCAGGAAGGGAAGTCCCAGAGTCTCATGCAGGGTGCAGGCCTGGAAGTTGCCCTGCATCTGGGCCCTCTGAGCCTGGTCGACCACTTGGGATGTGGGGGCTTCTGCTTTCTTTTTTTTTTTTTGAGTTGGAGTCTCACTCAGTCACCCAGACTGGAGTGCAGTGGCCACTCCCGGCCACCACAGCTTCGACCTG
>NW_007258800.1:0-21795 GCF_000164805.1 Carlito syrichta
CATCACTGATTAGATAAGGGA
This sequence comes from Carlito syrichta, assembly GCF_000164805.1. Classification (NCBI taxonomy): domain Eukaryota; kingdom Metazoa; phylum Chordata; class Mammalia; order Primates; family Tarsiidae; genus Carlito; species Carlito syrichta. The sequence continues at coordinate 22 of NW_007258800.1, forward strand.
AATTTTCTTGAATGATCTCATGGAAAGTTTGTTCCAATGTGGTCTCTGTTTCTCTTTCTGCCTCAGGGAGTCCGATTATTCTTAGGTTAGGCCTCTTGAGGTAGTCACTCATCTCTTGAAGGTTTTGTTCTGTCTTTTTTAGCTTATTTTCTGTGTTTTTAAGAGTTTGGGTTATTTCTATATTTTGGTCCTCAAGCTCTGAGATTCATTCTTCTGCTTGGGTAATTCTGCTTTCCATGCTTATCAATTTGTTATTTATTTCATTCACAGTATTCTTTATTACTGTTATCTCAGATATCAGCTCCTTCCTAGTTTCTTCTTGTGTCTCCTCAATTCTTTTTAATCTCTCCATTATTGTTTTGATATCTACATTTGCATTTTGAGACCCTTCATTCTGGGGACTTTTCATTGTTTGTATTCCAAAGTCAATTTTCTCAGTGTCTGCTCTCCCAGGCGTCTGGGAGAGACCCATACTCTTCTTTTGGTTTTTCTTCATTTCTGTAGATTTTTCTCCCTTTACCCCTTTCCCTCCCCCTCTTCAATTCTGTTTTTGAGGGAAGGTGGGGTTGCTTTTATTTCTCTTCTGCAATGACCTGTTCTTCCTTATGAGGGTCTTCTGGTTTTGTTCACTTTTCCCTCTGCTTTACAGTCTGTCTATTCAGCAGTTTGCAGTCTTGGTCCCAGTTCACCTATGCCGTCGCCATCTTGCCCCATCTCCCTCACAAATATGTTTAAGATTTGTGGTCATATAGAATTTGGGAGCATGTTAGAATGACTAGAGAAAGTAAGATATTTCTAAACTCCCCTCTGTACATAAACAAAAGCAAAGCAGGAAAAGGCAAACAAGCTACTTCATATAAGCTCTTCTTTTCTTCCCCTTTTTTCTTTAAAATACTTCTGGAAGTGAAACTCTTTGTCAGTGAGTTATCAAGCAGCTGCAGGACATTTATTCACCAAATTCTTTTCTTGTTATGCAGTGTTTGAAGGTCTTCGCCCCATCTATAAGACATTTCACTTCAGGATGATTCCCCCTAGGTCACCTATGACTGGCAGAGAATGGTCAGCCTCTTGTGTTGGTGGACAGGTAGGGAACAGTGGCTTGATCTCAGGGATCACCCAGCTCTGGGGGACTCCAAGCACAGCACCCAAGCTGTTTACATTATTTCAGCAAGCAGTTCATCCTCCCAGCACCCCAGGTGAAGGGCTGCACCCTGCTAGGCGCATCAGGCACGTCCAAGCCCTGGGAGCACTGACACCTGCGCACACCTAGCTTGGTCACGAGTACCCGGGCGGCGCCGTGCCCAGCCCAGCCCAAGCGCAGGAGCCGCCGCCACCGCCACAGCTCAGGTGTCGGGTTACATTTGATTTATTTTCGACCAGATAAGGCATGTATCTAGAGTAAAATTCAAAAGGCAAAGTACGTTTTCCATGCATGTCAGTTCCCTAGCCACAATCAAGGCAACTATTACTAGTGTCCTCTGTAGCTTTCTAGAAGTATTTTATGCATACACTCTTTTACATGTATATGTTTTAAGTTCAAATTAGCATGCATTATGTACTGATTTGTATCATTCCTCACAATATGTCTTTTCTATATCAGTACTTACAGAGTTACCTTCTTTTTTAATAACTGCATGTATTTCAGCGTATGTAGCATAATCCAATTAAGCAGACTCTTATTGAAGAATATATGAGTTGCTTCAGATCTTTTGCTATTACAAATAGTGCTGCAGTGAATAGTCAAGTACAAATATTATAGTCACAGCTAGAAATATATTTGTGCATAAATTCCTAAAAAGAGAAATTCCTAGGTCATTTGATATGGTCATTTTAAATTTTGATAGCTATTGCCAGAGAAATGACTCGTCATGTGACTTAACTGTGCTCCATTCCACTTTATATATATGATCTTGTCCAAGTAGGTTGAACAGATGCTAGTGTGTTAAATTTTGGTTAAAAATTCTTAGAAAATAAATACTGTAAGTTAAATTTTTTTTCCATCAACAGGCTTGCTTTATATTCTCTTTGATTTGGTCTATTGGAGGAAGTTGTGATACAGATGGTCGTCTTATTTTTGATGCTTTCATACGACTCATCATACTAGGAAAAGATGATGAAAACCCAGTGCCAGACTCTGTGGGTAAATGGGAATGCCCATTTGATGAAAAAGGCCTAGTCTATGACTACATGTATGAGGTATGACATAAAACTCTTGTTAGGCTAAGGCATAAAACACAAAGCCTTGGATCAGCAAAGTTCCTAGGTTTTCATCTTAGAGTTACTTTGACTCCTGTAATGAGCTTTTTAGTCCCGTCTCTTTAGTTTCTCCTCCCATAACTTGCTTTAATAATATTTTATATCTAAATTAACTATATTTTCCCACTTAAAATAATTTCCAAATGCATTTTTTAAACAGCAAGCATTTGAATAATCATTTGATTCATACAAATTTTATTTCACAGCCTACAAGATCTAGTTAGAGTCTTAGTTACAATTTTACTTAACTCTCAAATTTTATAGATAAAGAAGCAAACCTAGAAAGGTTAGTGCTAGCAGAGCCAGGAGTTGAACCAAGTTCTCCTGACTGACAGTGTAAGGTTCTTTCTCCAAAACCATGCTGACAGAATTTTAAGAATATGACCAGAAAGAGAGTTTTATCCCCATTAGTCATAGTGAGAAGTCAATAAAGTAATCTCTAAAAGCAAAAAAATCAAGAGGTGGTAACACAAGCATATTCTTTAAGATTGAAAGTAAATACCAAAGTATCCAGCTTAAAGAGGTAAAGGTAGTTACCCTCAGAGGGGGAAAATGGGAGTGAGGAAATGCTGTTTTCTTAACTTTGTAAAACTTTGCCTCTATAACGTGTATATGTAATTTGGATAAAAATAGAAGCTAAAACTTAAAAATATAGAAATATGAATTACTGAAGAAGCATTCACTCAGATTTACAAAATTACCACCATCCAAACAGACACCATGTATGTATACAATTTGCTGGAAAATAGGAAAATATTCTTAGATGCCAGTCATAGCACTAGAGTAGGGTTCTAGACTCTTCTTACTTTGCCAGGTATTAAAATGTTTGTTGCTGGATACTAGAAAGCCTGGGGATCTCCAGGGAGGGCCAGGACAATCTGGAGAAAATAATGATTGGGAGCAGAATGAAGACTGGGGTATTCAGAGGTGTGAGGACAGCAGCTATTTAGTCAATGGATCAGAAGAATTTAAATATTGTGACAATCAATACAACCATGCAATATATCCCAGCTGAATATTAGCCTGGATCAAAATGCCAAGATAATAATTTTAGAGAAATAAATATAGTGATTTTATGCGATACTTTGTTTTTAGTTAATTATTGATCCTTGATTTTAAAATATAAAAAAAGTAAAAAATCCAGGAAATTACAAGTTGAGGTACATTAGGGTAGCTTTCAGATAAATACTTGGTATATGTAAAAGGATATCTTGGAGGCATTTTGGAAGGGTTGGAGTGTTAAGAAGACATAAGGGCAAAAGTACCTAAAACTTTAGATATGTTGTTGAATTTATGATAACAAAGTTTCATTCGTTTTTTCAGATTATCCTTAAAAAGGGAAAATTAATCTAAATAAAAATGTGTATTCTTTTACATTGAGTGGTAGATTCATAGATGCTTGTTTTATTAATCTGCTTCATGACTTTAAAATATGTTACATACATTCTTTTGTCTGATTCTAATGTCTCATAAAAAAGGGGAAAGACAAAGTTTTTAAAAGCAAATATAATAATAGTGTAAGTATTGAAGAGAGCTTTTCAATATATAGCAAGTGCATGGTTATTATATTTTAAAACTTATATTCTCTTCTAGTTGAAAAACAGAGGTCGCTGGCTCCATTGGAATGAATTGATTAAAAGTACTAATTTAGGAGATAAACATGTCAAAATTCAAGATATTATAGTCCCTACTATGGACACAATTAGATATACATTTCTAATGGATTTGAGCATTGCCTATGCAAAGTAAGAAATTCTACTATAAACAAGCATTTTAAATGTAATAGTGCAATTTTAATAGTATGATAGCAATTTTTGAAGTAAGTTTTGAGATCATCTCTTTTCAGATAACTGATACCCTGGGGGACTAATTAACATATCCAAAGTGACATCTATTGCTATTGGCAAACCTGGAACCCAGATTTCCCATTGCTTACCCTAAAGTCCTTGCCATCATATTTTGTTGCCCCATAAGTCACCTTGTATTTTTCTTATTTGTAATGGCAGACTGAAAGTCAGTTGCAGTGTTATTTTTTTTTTATTCGTTTTTATTTTGAGCATTGGATAACCTTACATAATAGAACTGGAAAGTATATAGTTATAGGAACCTTTAGATTGGTTGTATTCTTGAAAGATGCAATTTAATTGTAGTTTTATTGAGTCTACTCATTTTATGACTCCATTCATTCATTTCTTCATTCCTTCCTTAAACCTTTTTTTTTTTAATTGGAGTCTCACTCTATTGCCCAGGCTGGAATGCAGTGGCACACTCATAACCACCACAGCCTCAACCTGCTTGGCTCAGGCGATCCTTCCGCCTCAGTAGCTGGAGGATATAAAAAGTAAAGATATAAACTTTTTGTCATCTAAGTTCACAGATTCTCTAAATTCTAAGAATTTACTTAGCTGGTCCATGGGCTTAAGTTAAAAACAGTATTCTATTTATTAAAATTATTTTAATAAATAGCTTTTAATAAAGTGAGTGTTACTCAGACTGGAACATGTAGGTGAATTCTCAGGAGTCACTAGTTCTAAAAGAACTTTAATTTTGTGTTTATACTTCAATGATAATTTTTAAAATTGATGTTAACATAATTTGGTTCACTTAGATGACCTCCTATAACTTAATACTGCTATTCAGTTTAATGCTGGCCTTGGTTTGGCTTTTTGTATTGTGTGGTGCCAGGCTATCGTTTGAAATTGCAGTATTTTAATTTTAGTGCAGCATATTTCAAACTAGTTTTGAGAACATAAGCTTATATGGTTATTTTCCCCTTAAAATTAGTTATGATTACTCAGGGATAGTAAACCCTGCTTGAAGCTTTACTGAATGGGGAATTCCTTAGAGTTTGCTTTTAGAAAAATATTTTCAGTTAGTAAATGAATTGATTTTAAAATGCTATTAAACAAGTATACATAACTGTTAGCTTTAAAATTCACTTTTATCTCTCCCAAAAACTTGATGCTATTAAACTGTGAAACAGCCTAAATCTGTCTTATTGTCATCTTATTATTCTATTTGGCACTGTACAAGTACAAATACTGCCCTTTTCTGAGGAGACAAACTTTGACTTTTTTTTCTGAAAAGTTAAGCATGTTATCATTTGTTTTATGAGTGTTTTTGTATATAGCAACATTGTATCTAGTCAAATAATAGTTTATAGTCTCTGCAACATTATGCAAAAATGTATACCAGTCATTACTTTTACCAGTATTTCATAAAAATAATAATTATAGGTAAAAATGTGAGTTTTTACATGAAGTTGGTTTGATTATTGTTTAGTAGAAATGTATTCTGACTTTTTTCCATTTTAAAAGATTATTAATTGTTTTCATAAAGGCCGCTGCTTTTTGTGGGTCCAACGGGTACAGGAAAATCAGTGTATGTGAAGGATAAGCTAATGAATCACTTGGAAAAGGAGAAGTACTTTCCTTTTTATGTTAACTTCTCTGCACGGACCAGTGCCAATCAGGTTCAGGTTAGTTTAAAAACAGTGAAACATGAGTCTATAATTATTAAATGTTGAGCCTTATTTGATAAATGTTTAAAATTGTATATTAAATAAGCAACCATATAGATCTTCTATAAATTTAAATAAATTTTAGAACTCTTTGGAAGTTACAAGTAAATTTTAAAATTAAGTTTTAATGACAAAAATTTCAGAGAACATTTTAAAATTAATACTGGATTGTTGAGTTTTGTCACTTTTTTTCTAAGCTGAGAAGACATAACAATTGATTTATTAACTGGAGAGGGAGTATAAGAGAAACACACACAGACACCCACACATTGAGGAGGAGCAGGGAGAAATAATTGTTCTTTCTAGACATAGTCCTTGGGGGCATTTGCTGCTTACTGGATCTTTCAAACCATGGGCTGTTGTGTGACCTTCTGTGACAGGAACCATGTAGCTGTGCATCCTACCTTTTGCCACCAAATGTGCCTAGAAGAAACTACTTCATAAAACCTTTTCTAATTGTCAGTTTTATCCCCCATTTCAAAATTTTTGCCCATCTTTTCTCTCTTGACCTCATTTATGTTGTTTTAAGCCTACAGAATTTCCTTAACTTCAAAAGGCACATATACACACTGGGATATAATGCATTCATAAAGAGGGACAAAATTATGGCTTTCACAGCAACTTGGATGGATTTAAAGTCTATCATATTCAGTGATCTATTACAGAAACAAAGAACTGAGTACTACACTTTCTCACTCATAAGTGAACCCTGAGCATCTAGCATAATACTACAAGAAAGGGATTCGCAGTAGTGGGACGCTACCAGGGAAGGAGGCAGGTACATAACATCAATAAGGGTGCCTGATCCTAATCCAGGTGATGTGAGGTCCACTAGGAGGCCCAAACTTCACCTGTACATAAATCACTTATGTATCCAATCCTGACTTGTACTCCACATCTTTAAAAATTTTTTTTAAAGCTGAAAAATTTAGAACTTCTTTACTGTGAAGCTTTATTTTAATGAAAACAGGTTCAGTATATATTTTGCAATGAACAACTGAGTTCCAAAAATATTAGAAATACAAGAAAGCATCCATATTCAAGTCAGTTATAAAAAGTTGCTAAATGTTGTAAAGATTAGTGCTTTTCAGTATTAAGTAAATTAAACTTAACAGATATGTTGGGGTATACAATGAGGAAAATATTGGAGAAAAATACATGTGTGTACAATACAAAGATAATATATAAATGTATAAGTATGTAACTATGAGTGCATTGAAGGATCTTAATAAATAGTCTTTAAATGATGTTGAGTATGAAGTTTAGAATCATCCTAAATATGAATAAATAAAAAGTAAATACAAACATAATGCTGCTTGCATTATTTCCTTACAAAGACTTTAAAACTTTTTTTTCTGGTATTAAAATATGGCCTTTTGTGTTACATTAACCATTGATAAATGAAGCAAACAGTAACTGTTACCAATAAAAATTTCATGGATTTTGGCAGCATAGTTTTTATCTTGATATTGATTTAACATAAGCAATGGTAATAATAAGAAATTCATAATTCACTTACAAGTAAATTTTACTACTCTTCTTTTTTTATATTTTAGAACATCATTATGGCTAGATTGGATAAAAGACGCAAAGGCGTTTTTGGACCACCTATGGGAAAGAAATGTATAATTTTTATAGACGATATGAATATGCCTGCATTGGAGAAATATGGAGCTCAACCTCCTATTGAATTATTACGACAATTTTTTGACTGTGGAAATTGGTAACTATTTAATTCAATTTCCAATAAGCCATGCTGAAATCATATTTCATTTTATATTTTAGTTTTTCAAACCCAAATAATATATTTTCCAAGCTATTTATAGGCAAAAATTGTTACTCAGATTTTCCTATACAGAAATTTTCAGAATGCTTTTAAAATACCTTTTTGAAGACTATTTTTTAAAACAGGAGTTTTAGGTTCCTAATTAAGAAGAAGGTACAGAGATTTCCTGTATATCCTCCTTCCCAATTGTCAACATCCCCACCACATTGGTACTTTTTTTTTTTTTTTACAATTGATGAGCCTACATTGACACACAATAATCTCCCAAAGTCTATAGTTTACTTTAGGATATTCTTTTCATGTTGTACAGACTATGAGTTTGAAAAAATGTATAATGACATGTATCCATCATTATAATATTGTACAGAGTATTTTCACTACTAGAAAAATCCTCTGTGTAGTGTTTTTTCATTCCTCCCTCAACCCCAACCCTGATTTTTTTTTCAAAAAGAAAAAACCTTTTGAATGAGGGTCTCACTCTATTGCCTGGCTGGAGTACAGTGGCATGATCACAACCGTACCTCGACTTCCAGGGCTTAGCTGAGCCTTCCATCTCAGCTTCCCAAGTAGCTGGGATTACAGGAATGTGCCACCACACCAGGCTAAGTTTTTGATTGTGTGTGTGTGTGTGTGTATGTGTGTGTGTGTGTGTAGAAACAATATCTTGCTTTGTTGCCGAGGCTGATCTCGAACCACTGGGCTCAAGTGGTCCTCCCATCTTGTCCTCCCAAAGTGCTGGGATTACAGACGTGCACCACTGCCTGGCCAATCACTAATCTTTTACTGTTTTCATAGTTTAGCCTTTTCAGAATGCCATATATTTGGAATCATACAATATGTAGCCATTTCAGATTGGCTTCTTTGACTTAGTAATATGTATTTGCATTTTCTCCATGTCTTCTTGTGGATTGATAGCTCATTTCTTTTTAGTGCTGAGTCATTCCATATTCCATTCCATTGTCTGTATGTACCACAGTTAACTAATATATTCATTTACTGAAGGACATTCTGGTTGCTTCCAAGTTTTGGCAATTATAAATAAAACTACTATAAACAGTTGTTCATGGGCTTTGTCTGGACATAGTTTTCAACCTCTTTGGGTAAGCACCAAGGAACACAATTGCAGACCAATATGGTAAGAATATGTTTAGTTTTGTAAAAAACCATAAAACTGTCTCCCAAAATAACTGTATCATTTTGTATTTCCATGAGGAATGGATGAGAATTAGTATTGCCCCACATCCTCTCTAGCATTTAGTGTTGTCAGTTTTCCAGATCTTGGTCATTCGAATAGGTATATAGTGGTACCTCGTTGTTTTATTTTGCATTTCCCTGATGACATATGATACAGAGCATCTTTAAATATGTTTATTTGCTCTCTGTATATCTTCTTTGATGAGGTGTCTGTTAAAGTCTTTGGTCCATTTTTTATTTGGGTCACTTGCTTTCTTATTTTTCATTTTTAAGAGTTCTTTGTATATTTTGAATAATAATCTTTTATCAGATGTGTTTTTTACCATTATTTTCTCCAATCTGTGGCCTGTCTTCTCATTCTCTTGACATTGTCTTTTGCAGAGCAGAAGTTTTAATTTTAATGAAGTCCAGTTTCTCAACTATTTCCTTAATGGATTGTGCCTTCGGTGTTGTATCTAAAAAAGTCATCACCATATCCAAGATCAACTAGGTTTACTCCTATGTTATCTTCTAGAAGTTTTATAGTTTTGCATTTAGTATTTAGGTCTGTGATACACTTTGAGTTACTTGTGAAAGGTATAGTTCTTTTTTTTTTTTTGAGTTGGAGTCTCTGTCGCCCAGACTGGAGTGCAGTGGCCGCTCCTGGCCACCGCAGCCTCGACCTGCTGGGCTCTGGCGATCCTTCTGCCTCAGCTTTCCAAGTAGCCGGAATTACAGGCATGCGCTACCACACCCGGCTGATTTTTTGATTTATTGTAGAGATGAGGTCTTGCTGCCCAGGCGAGTCTCGAGCCTGCGGGCTCAGGCAATCCACTCACCTCAGCCTCCCAGAGGCACGGTATTACAGGCTGAGCCACTGAGCCCGGCTAAGGTATAGTTCTTTTTTTTTTTTTTTTTTTTTTGCATTTGGATGTCCAGTTGTTCCAGCAACATTTGTTGAAAAGACTATCTTTGCTACTTTGTCAAAGATAAGTTGACTATATTTACGTGAGCCTATTTCTGGACTCTCTATTCTGTTCTGTTGATCTAGTTGTCTGTTCTTTTGCGAATACTGCATTGTCTTCATTGTTGTAGCTTTATAGTAGGTTTCAAAGTTGAGTGATGTCAATCCTCTAATTTTGTTCTTCAATAATGTTGACTTTTCAGGGTCTTTTGCCTCTTCATATAAACTTTAGACTCAGATTGTCAACATCCAAAAAAATTTTTTTTTGCTGGGCTTTAACTTGAGACTACATTGAATCTACAGATTAAGTTTGGAAGAACTGTCATCTTCACAATATTGAGTCTTCCTATCCATGAATGTGGAATATCTCTCAATTTATTTAGTACTTTGATTTAGTTCATCAGAGTTTTGTATTTATATAGATCTTTTTTATACATTGTTATATTTATTCCTAAGTATTTCATTTTTGAGTAGTAATGTAAATGGTATTGTGCTTTTAATTTCTACTTGTTCATTGCTGGTTATATAAGAAAGTCATTAACTTTTATATGTTAACCTTTTATTCTGCAATCTTGCTAAAATTGTTTATTAGTTCCAGGAGTTTTTTGTCAGTTATTTCAGATTTTCTACATAGATGATTGTGTCATCCTCAAAGAAGTACAGTTTTATTTCTTGCTTCCCAGTCTGTATACCTATTATTTCTTTTTCTTGTCTTATTGTTTTAGCTGGCACTGCGTACAATGCTGAAAATAAGTGTTGAGAAGGAATATCCTTATCTTATTCTAAATTTTGGAGGGAAGGTTTGGAGATTTTCACCATTAAGCATGATGTTAGCTGTAGGGTTTTTTTGTTTTTTGTTTGTTTGTTTCTTTTTTTTTTGAGTTGGAGTCTTACTCTGTCGCCCAGACTGGAGTGCAGTGGCCGCTCCCGGCCACTGCAGCCTCGACCTGCTGGGTTCCGGCAATCCTTCTGCCTCAGCCTTCTGAGTAGCCGGAATTACAGGCATGTGCTACCATGCTTAGCTGATTTTTAATTTATTGTAGAGATGAGGTCTCATTGCTCAGGCGGGTCTCGAAGCCGCAGGCTCAGGCAATCCACTCACCTCAGCCTCTTAAAGGCGCGGGATTACAGGCTGAGCCACGGAGCCTGGCTGTAGGTTTTTTTGTAGATGATCTTTATCAAGCTGAGGAAATTTCCTCTATTCCAAGTTTCCTGAGAGGTTTTTTTTTTGTTTTTATCATGAATAGGTGTTGGATTTTGTCAGATAATTTTTCTGCACCTATTTATATGATGATTTGATTCTTCTTTTTAATCCTGCTAATGTAATGGATTACATTACTTGTTTTTTTTGAATGTTGATACAGCCTTCCATACATGGAATAAATTCTACTTAATTGTGGTGCATAACCTTTCCAATTTATTATTGGATTTGATTTGCTCATATTTGGTTGAGGATTTTTGCATGTATATCATGGGATATATTAGTCCATAGTTTCATTTCTCGTAATGTCTTTGTCTGGCCTTGGTATTAGGGTAATGCTGGACTTCCTAGAATGAGTTATAAAGTATTCTCTCTGCTTCTATCCTCTGAAAGAGATTGTAGAAAATTGATATAATTTATTCTTTAAATGTTTGGTAGAATTCACCAGTGCACCCATCTGGGCCTGGTGTTTTCTATTTTGGAAGATGATTAAGTATTGATTCAATTTATTTTATAAATATAGGCCTATTCAGGTTGTCTATTTCTTGTATGCATTTTGGAAAATTGTGTCTTTTAAGGAATTAGTTCATTTCCTCTAGGTTATCAAATTTTGGGGCATAGATTTGTTCATGGTATTCCTTTATTATCCTTTTAATAGCGGTAGGCTCTGTAGTGATGGTCCTCTTTCATTTCTGATCCCACTAATTTGTGTCCTCTCATTTCTTTTTCTTAGCCTGAATAGAAATTTATTGATTTTATTGATCTTTTCAAAGAATCAGCTTTTGGTTTCATTGATTCTTTTCTGTTGATTTCCTGTTTACAATTTCATTAGTTTCTGCTTTCAGTCTTATTGTTTCTTTTCTTCTGCTTACTTTGATTTAATTTGCTCTTCTTTTGTAGTTTCCTAGATAGAAACTTAGATTATGAATTTTAGATCTTTCTTTCTCTTTTTGAAAGCAGGATTTATTGAGAGAATAGAAAAGTTTATGTAGAAGCACGGTTTTTAATTTCCACATATTTGAGAATTTTTTTAATTGTCTTTGTATTTACTGATTTCTGGTTTCATTCCATTGTGATCTGAAAGCAAACATTGTATGATTTCTATTCTTTAAAAATGTTTAAGATGTATTTTAAGGCCCAGTTTGTGGTCTGTCTTAGTGAATATTCCAAGTGAGCTTGAGAAGAATGTATATTCTGCTGTTGTTGGATGAAGTCACCTACAAATGTCAATTATATTTAGTTGATTGATGGTATTTTTTAGATCAGTTACGTTCTTACTAATTTTATACCTGCTAGGATCTGACTCTCTCTCTCTCTCTCTCTCTCTCTCTCTCTTCTTTTGAGCCAGGATGTCACCAAGGCTAGAATTCAGTGGTATGATCATAACTTACTGCATCCTCAAGCTCCTGGGCTCAAGCAGTCCTCCTACCTCAGTCTCCTGTGGTTAGGACCACAGGCACACACTACCACACCCAGGTTTTTTTTGTAGAGATAGGAACCTGCTATCAGTTGCTCAGGCTGTTCTCAAACTTCTGGCCTCAAGTGATTCTTCCACTTCAGCCTCCCAAAGTGCTGGGATTACAGGCACTTTTAGAACAGCTAAAATCAGATTAAATTTCTAGGGAGATTTATTTTCATTCCATTTTATTATCTTTATAACAGATTGTTTACATTTTTTTATGTGTTTTCAAGGTATGACCTTAAGGACACAAGTAAAATCACATTGGTTGACATAGAGCTGATTGCTGCAATGGGCCCTCCAGGTGGTGGAAGAAATCCAGTTACTCCTCGTTTTATTCGACATTTCAACATCTGCAGTATTAATTCTTTTAGTGATGAAACTATGATCCGAATCTTCTCATCAATTGTAGGATTCTACTTTAGGATTAATGAATTTCCTCCAGAGTACTTTATAATTGGGAACCAGATAGTCAGTGGGACTATGGAGGTGAGCAAATAATGCAATGTGAAATGTTTTAGTGTTATATATTTCCCTCATTTGACTATTATTATTATTGTTATTATTATTATTATTGCATTTTTCCCCTTAGCCACGTACTTTGATCTTTAGTATCAGAGAAACTGTCCAGAATACTTGAGAATAGAAAGATCACAGGCTTTGAAATTGGAGAGAACTAAGTGGGACTGAGCCTTGACTGCTGTTTTCTAGCTGTGTAACATTAGGCAAGTAATTTGTCCTTCCAGAGGCTCTGCCTTTAAACACTAAAATGGGATGATATACCTGTTTCTCAGGGTTGTCATAAGAACATTATCCAAGCCGGGCTCAGTGGCTCAGCCTGTAATCCCAGCGCTTTGGGAGGCTGAGGTGAGTGGATTGCTTGAGCCCACGGGTTCGAGACCCTCCTGGGCAACTTGGCGAGACCTCATCTCTACAATATGTCAAAAATTAGCCAGACGTGGTAGCACGCACCTGTAGTTCCAGCTAATTGGAAGGCTGAGGCAGAAGGATCGCCAGAGCCCAGCAGGTCGAGGCTGCAGTGGCCGGGAGAGGCCACTGCACTCCAGTCTGGGCGACAGAGTGAGACTCCAACTCAAAAAAACAAAACAAAACAACAACAACAAAAAACATTACCCAGAACTCTTATCTACCACATAATAGGTTTTTCCCTAATTGTTAGGTTCCTACTCTGATATTTGTCAGTTTTCTCTTCTCTATTTCCCCTCCCATGCTTCATGCTTGTCTTTTAAAAAATAAATAGATTTAGGCTGGGTTCGGTAGCTCAGCCTGTAATCCCAGAGCTCTGGGAAGCGAGGCGAGTGAATTGCCTGAGCCTGCAGGTTCGAGACCAGCCCGGGCAAGTTGGCAAGACCTCGTCTCTGCAATAAATCAAAAATTACCCAGGCGTGATAGCGCGTGCCTGTAGTTCCGGTTGAGGCGGAAGGATCGCCAGAGCCCAGCAGGTCGGCACTGGGTTGGCTGTGAGCATGCCGCTGCATTCCAGCTTGGGCGACGGAGGGAGACTTCAATTCAAAATAAAACCAAAAACCAAAAAAAAAAAAAAATACATTTAAGCAGGTGATGAATATATTACTTTTAGTTAGATTTCATCACAAATAGCAGTGAAAAAATAATAAATGGAAAATACAAGGGGAGAAACAGAAAACAAGACTGCCCATATGGCCAAAGCAACTCTTTATTTATTTAGGGTGTTATGACCGGAGTGCGAGAAATAAAATACCAACTCATAGAAGATTAGATCCTGAGTCTTTTTTTAATAACTGGCAAACTCTCAGCCTGGAGTAAAGCAGGCAGAGGGCTTTTATAGGCAGAAACCATAGCTTACATTTTAAGGGGGTTCAGAGTCAAGGATGGAGTAGTTTGCAGCAACATGTTGGCTTAGTTTGGTCTTTTGTCTACTGCTGTTTGCTTGTTGCTGCTGCTGCTTGCTTGATGCAATGTAGGGGGTAGGGGATTTCCAAGAAAAGGGGAGAAGTGACAACTTAGGGACTAAGGACAGCTGTGGTTACACATGTAGAGGAGGCTGCTTTTGGGTGCTGCATCTGGGCAGCAGGCATGTAACTAAAATGGAAGTTTTTAACAAGATAGAACTCATGTCAAACAAGCTTTTACAGGTTATTAAGGTTATACAGACATACAGGTTTTACAGACATTTCAAGGGTATGTTATTGGCCTCCGATCAGAGGTCAGAACCAGCTTTATCTCTAATGGTAAAAAGAAAAAAATACATTTAAAGGCAAATCAGTGTTAATCTCATCAAACAGCCTTCTGAAAGCATGATAAAATGGGGTTCACTTTGGGATCACTACAACAGGAAGCAAAAAACTACCTAGAATCATGCCATCAGTATCCAACAGTAGCCAAGAGCATCATATCTTCTAAAGTTCTTCTCCTCTAATTTCAGTGGAAAATTTATGCTGTTAAAGTAGAGAAACTGTGAGCAAAGAGGTAGTATGTTTATTCTAATACAAAAAAGTACTTCTATTTATAGAATATCATTATATTTAGGCATCTCCTTGAAAGACAAAAGAATTGGTTAGGTAGAATGGAATGCTGAAAAAGTCTTCCCCACCTTTTTTTTTTCTTTCTTGTCTTTAAAGCATGATAGACCTACCATGTGTGGAGATAAGGGCAGGAGGATGAATCACAGAACACAGATAATAAATAATTTTTTTGTTTGTTTTAAGGCTATATTATAAAAAATTTAATGTACCTTCCTATAAGAGAATATAAACTACATTTGGTGAATTTAAAAATATACTTCATTTCCAAATTATAGCCAATTAAGAGATAAGGAAGGGAGGGAGAGAGAGAATAAGAAAGGCAAGAGACAATGAATTTATTTGCTTTGAAGTCAATTATAGTAAAAAAAATAATTTCATTCTCTTCTTCAGTGGAAAGCTTCAGAATGAGTTATCTGATTTAATTTTCTACTAAAGTTTTTGCTATTTTATTCTATGTTATTCATCTTTAAAGGAACCACTATGATAACTGGGAAATAAAAGTATGTCACTTCCTGGGCTTGGATAGAAACAGATAATACTAAGTTCCCTCAACTTCATAATGCCTGGTTGAATGCTGTAAATGCAAATAAATGTATATGCCATTCTTGGCTTATTACTATGCAATTTTCTAAGCCAATATAATCTGATCGAATAAATAAAATATTTTTGTAAGATACTATTTGCTGCATGACTTTGCTGATTATAAGCATTTTACTTTTGCTTTGTTGCTTTTTAATATTCAGATATATAAACGATCCATGGAAAATCTTTTGCCCACTCCCACAAAATCTCATTATACTTTCAACTTGCGTGACTTTTCACGAGTCATCCGGGGGTGTTTACTCATCAGAAGAGATGCTGTGGAGAGCAAGCACACCATGATCCGTCTGTTTGTGCATGAGGTTCTCCGAGTGTTTTATGATCGCCTCATTAATGATGATGATCGAAGCTGGCTGTTTAAATTAACCAAAACTGTTATAAAAGACTATTTTAAAGACTCATTTGATAGTCTCTTTTCACATTTGAGGAAAGAGAATGTACCAGTGAGTATATTTAGTGATTAAAAACATATCAAGTTAAAACAGTACAAAAGCATGAATTGTTACAATTGCTTCACTTGCCTTTTAAAAATATGATTACTTCTTAATGGACATATTATTTTGGTTTTCCTCATAGATAGGTGTATATTGTTAGAAGATTTGTCTTCAGAGGAATGTATGTAACATAGTTAAAGAATAAAGTCTCATATAATAATAATTAAATGACATAATAGACGCAAAGTACTTAACATGATGTCCATCACCTAGTAACTACTCAATAAATGATAATCACCCAACTGACTTTTCTAGCCTCTAGAAAAAAACAATAAAACTTATATGATGGAAAAAAGCTACTTTTCTTTTTATTTCTTAAGAATATAATTTCAGATATTAATTTTACAAGCATATTATTTATTATCCTTATATTCAAAAATCTAATTAATAATCATTCTATAACATGGATTAAACAAATTCTTGTATAATATTTTCTTAAATTTTTTTTTGAGTTTTGTAATTTGTTGATTTCCTTTCTGTAGGTAACAGAAGCAGACTTAAGAAATCTCATGTTTGGTGACTATATGAATCCCGACCTTGAAGGCGATGATAGAGTTTATATTGAAATTCCAAATATTCATCGTTTTAGTGATGTTGTGGACCAATGCTTAGATGAGTATAATCAAACTCACAAAACTAGAATGAATCTTGTCATTTTTAGGTACCTATTTGATATTGATGCTTGAAATTGCTGTGAAGTAGTATTATATTTAAAATGTACAAAAGAGTATCGGGAAAAATATAGTGAATAACATTGTTTTCATAATCCAGCTTAATACATAAAATATTAGTAATTTATTTGATATCCATGTTATAGTCACCCTCCTCCACCACATCCTCCATCATAACCTATAGTAGTAAAAAGAAACATATATTTCTTTGAACTTTTCCTTTTACTATACATGTATATGTTCCTAATCATATATGCACAGACTTACACAATCTTATTTTGCATGTTTTAAAACTGCATATAGTATAACACTGAATGTAATCTTCCAGTATTCTAAGTTGGTATATTCTATATTGTTTGTGAAAGTCACAAAAAAATGAATATTTACTACTATATTGCATTTTATCATAAAATTATGCCACAATGTAGTCATTCCTCTGAGATAAACTTTTAGGTGACTTCTAGTTTTTGCTATTACAAAAAATGATATGAAAAATCATGTGCATGTCTCCTGGGGTATATATGTGAACATTTCTCTAGGCTTTTTTCCTAGAAGTGGGATTATCGTATCATTTTTATGATGCTTATATTATAAACATCTTCAACTTTACTAAATTTTGCCAAAATATCTTCAAAAATGGTTATTATTTTTAAGAGCATTCACACTTGTCAACACTTAGGATTGCCAGACTTTGTAAGTTTTTCTAGTTTAAGGAGAGTGGAATGATATTTCACTGTGGTTTTAATTTTAATTATCCTAGTTACTAGTGAGGCTAAGTGTCTTCTGAATTTGTTATAGATAACTGGCTTTTATTTCTTGTATAGAAATCCTAATATTAAGAGATTGAAGAAGCCGGGCTCGGTGGCTCAGCCTGTAATCCCGTGCCTTTGGGAGGTTGAGGTGAGTGGATTGCCTGAGCCCGCGGGTTCAAGACCCGCCTGGGCAGCAAGACCTCATCTCTACAATAAATAAAAAAAAATCAGCTGGGCGTGGTAGCGCATGCCTGTAATTCCAGCTACTTGGAAGGCTGAGACGGAAGGATCGCCGGAGCCCAGCAGGTTGAGGCTGCGGTGGCCGGGACCGGCCATTGCACTCCAGTCTGGGCGACAGAGTGAGACTCCTAACTCAAAAAAAAAAAAACAAAAAAAAGAAATTGAAGAAATGTATTTAATAAAAGCAATAATATACTGCCAGTATAAGCAGCTAAAATTTCATTCTATTTGCATAACTTGTATATTAAATTTCCTGAATTTGAACTTTTAATTAGCTTTCTTTATATCAAATGACCCAATTGTAACTTCTTTTGCAATTTTCTAAGCCAATTGGTCTTTGAAAAAATCACACTTTTTGATAGTAAGCTCTTTAAAATTTAGATAGTAATATATGGGACAACAAAGTCACATCTTTCTAGGAAAGTAAAACAATAGTTACATGTAAATATACATTTACATTTATATTGCCATGTATAATAAGATTATAATTTTGTGGTAGGTATGTTTTAGAACATTTATCAAGAATATGCCGAGTTCTAAAGCAGTCTGGTGGAAATGCTTTGCTTGTTGGACTTGGAGGAAGTGGTCGTCAATCTCTAACTCGTCTGGCTACATCCATGGCAAAAATGCTTATTTTCCAACCAGAAATTTCTAAGAGCTATGGTATGAATGAGTGGAGAGAGGATATGAAGGTAAAATTATGAAGAAACCTGGTATCTAAAATGATAGCAGTACATGCTTTTACTTGTAAAGAGAGAGCCATCCATGTAACTGTGTGCTGAATATCTGTATGGGGATGATAATAATAATACTGCCCATAGATCGCCTTCTCTGTGTGCTGAGCACTGTCTTTAATGCTTTACGTACACAATCTCATTCTATGAGTACAGCAATGTACTGTAGCAGGTGGGTTGTGTCAGTCCTCATTACTGAGGAGGACACTGAGGCTGAATGATGTATGATACACAACAGAGCAAGGCTTTCTAACTCATGTCTTAACCACTACACAATTACCACTGCTGCTTCTTTTTTTAAAATAATTTGATACATAATATTTGTGCATATTTATTAGGTACATGTGCTATTTTTATACATACATAGAATGTATATTGATGAAGTCAGGGTACTTAGGATATCCATCACTTACAACATTTATCATTTCCTTGTGTTGGGAACATTTCAAAGCTTCTCTTCTAGCCATTTTGAAATACATTCTATATTGTTAACTATAGTCACCCTGTTGTGCTATTTAACACTAACTATATGTTTGTAACCATTAACCTAATTCCCCCCACGGACCCCTCAGGCTCTGATTACTATCACTCTACTCTCAACCTCGGTGAAATAAACTTTTGTAGCTGTCACAAATGATAGGGAACTAAAAAACAAATAAACAGGCATTGATTTATAAACAGTTGTGTATTTATTCTTACATGTTTAAACTTCAGTCACCTTCAAAGTACTCTCCGTTTGATGCATTACGACTATTGAGACTTTTTTCACTGCTCAAAACAGTTTTAAAAAACAGTTTTTTAATTTGTCAATTTTGGTGCCTTTTAGTGCTTCTGCCGTTTTTTGTTTCACCTCTTCCACATCGACAAAACATTTCCCCTTGAGGACTTTTTTCACCCAGGGAACCAAAATAAAGTCACTTGGGGCGAGATCAGGGGAATAGTGAGGGAACATGGAAGTTGTGCTATTTTGGGTCAAAAATTGCTGAACACCCTGCAAACATGTTCTACAAATTGTGACGCAGCCTTCTCAAAACTCCAGATAAAAACTTTGGTTGACCATTTGATCAGGAGGAACAAATTCCAAGTGTACTACAAGGGATCTGACTTTTTTGGGTTTCCCCCCTCATAAGAGAGAACATGCAGTATTTCTTTTCTGTGCCTTGCTTATGCTGCTGACTGAATCTTTATTTTAGTTTGGAGAGGGCTTATTTGAGATAAATATAGGATTTCCAGCAGACGATTACATATGGACATGATGATGATGATAATGATGACATTAATGTTGCCTTAGTAGTAATTTTAATAGTTTCTTAAGAGTTATGATGCTGTCCCAGTAACCAATAGAACAGTGGAGTTCATACTTGGAGCTTCATCTTCATGTGCCTAGGAGTGTGCAGTCCTCAACAGAGAGATGATCCAAAGTGAAAAAAAGAAAGGACATTTTACAGGAGTTCTTTCACTTTCACTGACCCTTACAAAGTTTCTGCATCCTTAAAGTTAACATAAATGAGTTTTTCTTGACTACTCACAGCTTGAAATGGTGGAATCCAGGCTGATACCAGATAAATCTACATAGGCATGAAAAGGAAAGATTACATTTACATTGTTTCTTTTTCTGCTAACACTTTAGAGGAAAACTTTTGATGCATTTACTCAGATCTACTAACAGACTTAGAAAGCAGCATACTTCATGTACCACTTCATAGTAGCAAGAACATGGATTTTGAAATCAGGTAGATTCCATTTCAATTCCTGCTTTGCACAATTTTGTAGCTATATTGGGCATATGACTAAATCTGTGTTTAGTTTCTGGGAACATATCCATTTTTTCTGTTATCTAATTGATGGCATACAATTGTTCATAGTATCCTCCTATGATTCCATTTATTTCTGTGGCATTGGTTGTGCTACTAGAAAGTGTACCACTTTTTTCATTTCTGATTTTGGCTATTTGAATGTTCTCTCTTTTTTCCCTTAGTTTTGTCAGTGTTGTTGATTTTAGTTTCATTTTTGATTTTCTATTCTCTATTTCATGTATTTCTACTCCATTCTTCCTTATTTCCTTCCTTCTGCTAGCTTTGGGTTTAGTTTATTCTTTTTCTTGTTCTTTGAGGTGGCAAGTTAGATTGTTTATTTGAGATTTCTTCTTTTTTTAATGTAAATATTTACGTTATAAACTTCCCTCTTAGCCTTGCTCTTGACACATCCTGTAAGTTTCGGTATGTTGAATCTTTGTTTCAATTTGTCTTGAGATTATTTTCCAGTTTACCTTGTGATTTCTTCTTTGACCCATGGCTTGTTTGAGAGTGTGTTGTTTAATTTACATATATTTGCGGGTTTCTAGTTTTCCTTCCTGCTGTTGATTTCTAGTTTTATTCCATTGTGATCAGAAAAGATACTGTCTATGATTTCACACTTTTAAAATTTGTTTTGTGGCCTCACATGTGGTCTGTCCTAGAGAATGTATCTTGTGCACATGAGAATGTGTATTCCACTGTTGTTTATGGAGTGTTCTGTATATATCTATTAGGTCCAATTGGTCTATAATATTGTTCAAATCCTCTATTTCCTTACTGATCTTCTGTCTGGTGTTCTATCCCTCTTGAAAGTGGGGTATTAAAGTGTCTTATTACTACAGTAGGCCCTTCTTATTTGGAGTTTTGCTTTTTGCTGTTTTAGTTAGCCACAGTCAATCATGGTCCAGTAGATGAATGTAGTACAAAAAGATATTATTTTGAGAGGGGACCCAAAAAAGCCCAGAATTAGTTTTTGGAGGACAGGCCCCTTGTAGTACACTCAGAATTTGTTCCTCCTGATCAAACAGTCCACCAAAGTTTTTATCTGGAAGTTTTGAAAAGGTCGTGTCATGATTTGCAAAAGAAACATCCCAAGTTGTGGCAAACAGGTGACTGGTTCTTCCACCATGACAGCGCACACCTCACTGAGTATTCAGTGGCGTTTGACTGAAAATGGCATGACCCCCATGCCCCACCCTCCCTATTCACCCAGTCTCAACCTGAGTGACGTTTTTTTGTTTCTCTGGATGAAAAAAGTCCTCAAAGGGAAACGTTTTGCTGATGTGGAGGAGGTAAAGCAAAAAACAGCAGAAGCACTGAAAGGTATCAAAATTGATGAGTTCAAAAATTGTTTTGAGTAGTGGGAAAAGCATCTTGCAAGGTGTATTGCATCAATGGAGAGTACTTTGAAAGTGACTGAAGTTTAAACATGGAAGAACAAATATACAATTTTTAATAAATAAATTCCAGTTTTTTGGGGGTCTCCTCTGGTATATTATTTATTTATTTATTTATTTATTTATGAGTTGGAGTCTCACTCTGGCGCCCAGACTGGAGTGCAGTGGCCGCTCCCGGTCACTGCAGCCTCGACCTGCTGGGCTCC
>NW_007258800.1:21988-36680 GCF_000164805.1 Carlito syrichta
TTTATTGTAGAGATGAGGTCTCGCCTGCCCAGGCGGGTCTCGAACCCACGGGCTCGGGCATATACAGTGTCCTTTTTTATCTTGTGAAAGTTTTTGACTTAAAGTCTGTTTTATCTGATTTTATTACAACCACCTCTGCTCTCTACTAGTTATGAGAGGGAGAAAGAGATCCCATTCACATAATTTTTTTAACAATTTGTTGTTATAATTGTTCTATTTTGCTATTAGTTATTGTTGTTAATGTCTTACTGTGCCTAATTTATAAATTAAGCTTTATCATAGATATGTATAAGAAAAAAGCATAGCATATAGAGTTCAGTACTATCCACAATTTCAGGCATCCACTGGAAGTCTTGGAATGTATCCCCCTTTGATAAGGAGGGACTATTGTATTGTGTTGTTGTCCATTTCTTTCTTCAACTCTGTCAAAGTTTGCTTTGTATATTTAGGAAGTCAGTGGTTTGGTGAATAAATATTCATACAGTTGAGCCTTGAACAATGCAAGAATTGGGACGCTAATTCCCATGCAACTGAAAAATCTATGTATAACTTTTGACTCCCCAAAATGTAACTACTAATAGCTTACTGTTAACCAGAAGCCTTACTGACAATATACTTACTAATAGCTTACTGTTAACCAGAAGACTTACTGACAATATAAACAGTCAGCATGTATTTTTTAGTGCTACATGTATTATATACTGTATTATTACAATAAAGTAAGCTAAAGAAAAGAAAATGTTATTAAGAAAATCATAGGGAAAAGAAAATATATTTACTATTCATTAAGTGGAAATGAATCATCATAAAGGTCTTCATCCTCATTGTCTTCACATTGAGTAGGGTGAGAAGGGGGAGGAAAAGAAGAGGTTGATCTTGTTTCAGGGATGGCAGAGATAGAAGAAATTCCAGGAATAAGAGAACCCTCACAGTTCAAACTTGGATTGTTCGAGGATCAACTGTAATTATTATATCTTCCTGGTGAGTTGACCCTTTTTTCATTAATAATGACATTTTTTGACTTCAAGTCTGTTTTATCAGATATTAGTTTAGCCACCCCAGCTTTTTTTTAGTTGCCATTTGCTTAGAATATCTTTTTCCATCCTTACTCTTACAGCTTATATGTTTTCTTTGATCTAAAGTGAATCTCTTGCAGGCAGCATATTGTGGATCTTGTCTTTTAGACTTCAACTACTCTGTATCTCTTGATTGGAGAGTTTAACCCTTTTACATATAAAGTAATTGCTGATAGGGAAGGATTTATTATTGCTATTTTGATACTTATTTTCTGTGTGTCTTGTGGCTTCTTGGTTCCTCATTTCTTCTCTTATTGCCTTCCTTTGTATTTTGTTAATTTTTATTTACAGTGACATACTTTAATTCCCTTCTCATTTTTTGGGTGCATATTCTATACTTTTTGTCGCTACCATTCCTATTACATAAAGCTAACAATTTGTTTTAAACTTATAACAACCTAACTTCAATTGCATGTAAAAAGTTTATTCCTTTGCAGCTTAATCCCTTCCTCATTTTGTTATTGGTGTCACAGATTGTATCTTTATATATTGTATACCCATTAACATAGATTTATAGGAGTTTTTTGTGTGTATGCTTTTGTCTTTTAAAATGAAAAGTAAATTTATGCACCAAAACTGCAATAGTACAAGGTTCTGTATTTCTTCATACATTCATCCTTACTGGAGAACTTCATTCTTTTGTTTGGCTTTATATTGTTTTTGTTTCAACTTGAAGGACCCCCTCTAGTATTTCTTGCAGGGGAAATCTAATGGTAATTAAATTCCTCCTTTATCTGGAAAAGTTTTAATTCCACCTTCATTTTGAAGAGAAGTTTTGCCAGATACAATATTCTTGGTTAACCGTTTTTTCTTCTTTTAGCACTTTGACTATATCATCCCATTTCCTTCTAGTCTGTAAAGCTTCTAGTAAAAAAAAAAAAATTTCACTGATAATCTTTTTTTTTTTTTTAATTTATTTGTTTTTATATTTTATTTTATTTTAGAGTTGTGAGGTACAGATGAAGATTTAGTACATAAGTAAGTTGTGTGCTGGTGAAGTTTGAGCTTGTAGCTCGTCCTCTCCCCCTAGTAGTGGACCTGGTACCCAGCGTGTTGCCATGTACCTCCCCCTATTTCCCTCCCTCCCACCCCAGCAGTGTCTAGCATCTGCCATTTCCACCCTTGTGTTCGCGTGACCAGATTTATTGATAATCTTGTGGAAGCTCCCTTGCAAATGACAAGTTGCTTTTCTCTTTCTTCTTTTAAGATTTCCTCTTTGCATTTTACTTTTGACAATTTGATTATAATGTTTCTCAGTGTGGGTCTATGAGTCCATCCTAGTTTAAATTCATCGAGCTTCCATAAAATTGAATTTTTATATCCATTTCCTTCCTCATATTTGGGAAGTTTTCAGGCATTATTTCTTCAAATAAGCTCTGCGCTTCTTTCTCTCTCCCTCTTATCGTTCTGGGATTCCTGTAATGTATATATTGGTCCATTTGATGGTATCTGATAAGTCTCTTAGGCTCACTTCGCTTTTCTTTATTATTTTTTATTTTTGCTTTTTTGACTCAATACTTTCCAATTATATGTTTTCAAGTTAGTTGCCTCTTTATTCTATCTGATCAAGCTTAATGTTGAACCCCTCTAAAGAATTTTTCAGATCGGCAGTAGTGGGAATCTGCTGGGGGAGGGGGGCACACCTCATCAACAAGGGTACCTGCATAATGAACATTTGTATGCCTAACCTTGAATTGTATTCCACATCTTTAAAATAAAAAATTTAAAAATAAAGAATTTTTCAGAATTTCTATTTTGTTGTATTTTACAGTTTCTATCTCTATGTTAATATTCTCATTTTGTTCATGCATTGTTTTTTTGATTTGCTTATTTGTCTTTGTTCTCTTTTAGCTCATTGAGCATCCTTAAAGTAGTGATTTTAAATTCTTTGTTGGTCAGTTCATAGATCTACATTTCTTCATGGTTGGTTTCTGGAGCTTCTTTTGTTTCTTTTATTGGGTCATGTTTTCCTATTTCTTGGCATCCCTTGGACTCTTTTGTTGAGATTTGACCATTTGAAAAATAGCTACCTCTTCCGATCTTTATGACTTGTCTTGTTCAGGGGAAGAAAGACCTTTACCAATCAACCCAGCTAGAGGTTCTGAGACCTCTCAGACCTTTTCTGAGAATGGATCTTCTGTGGGATTGTGTGTGTGCTTTTATTCTTATATGTATAAGTGCTTTTGGCTGTCTTAATTCTCTGTATTTTTCTCAGGAGCTTTTGTTTTGTTTGCTTTGTTTCTTTTGTATTCCTCTATCCTAATATCATCCTTCCCCCCCCCCCCACCGTGTCTTGCAGTCTCTGCTGCTCTAACCCACCAGGACACTGTTTCTGTGTCCTCCAACCTGGTATACAAACTAGGCCATTGTTCTGTCAGTGCCCCAAGCCAAGTGAGACAGTCCCCAGACAAACTAGAATGCTAGATTCAAGTTCAACTCTGTTCCTCCTGTTCTGAGAAAGAAGCCAGGATTTGGATAGTATTCTCTGGATCTCACCACACTACTAGAATGAGAAAAATGCTAGATACTCTCTTACCTTTCTAGGAACAGTCCCTTCTTTTGTTCATGCTCTCTTCTGGTACTGCAGCCACCTAATTAGTTTCTTTATTTTTTTATTTTTATTTTTATTTTAGAAAGCAGGATTTATTGAGAGGACAGAAAAGCTCCCAGAGTGGGAGGGAACCCGAGGGGGGTCCCTAACTAGTTTCTAGAGTTCTTACAAAGGTAATTTTGTTTTGTATATTGCTAATTTGGTGTCTCCATGGGAGAATGAGGTCTTGAAGCTTCCTAGTCTGTCATCTTGCTGATGTCACTTCCTATATTCTTCATTTGTAAAATTTGGATAATATCCCTATTTAATAGATTATTGTGGTTAAATTATAAATGTATGTAATGTTCTTGGTAATATTCCTGGTGCATAATTCGTATTTTGAAAATGTTAACTCTCTTTTTCTGTTTGGAAACAGTTTTATACACTGTATGTTTGAAGATGACTTTTAAATACAGTGATGCTCATGCCAATAAGTTAAATATATTTGTTTACATTAAGTTATTTTAATTTATTTTGATGTAATATTAATAATTATAAAACTGACATAATTAGATATAATACTACTTTAAAAACTAGAATTCCTAGTTTTGATGACAGAAAATTATTTCTAGGAACAAAACAGCCTATATTAGAAGATGGCTTTAATGAGAAAAGGACATAGTTGTACAATATGAAAACTCACCATTTATTTTATGGATGAAAATATTAATTATAGTTAATATTTAATAATTTAAAATATATACTTTTATAATAGAGATAGAAGTTTATTTTTCAAACTCACTTGCAGAAATTATAATACTATTTTCACAGTAAACTATATCCAGTTGTATGTTGACAAATGTTTAGCAATCAGCTCTTCAGGGCTGGGCATGAGGAGGACCTCTGAATTGTAGCATTTGTCAGTTTTTGTGGTTTAAAAACTCCCACCATGGCTGATACAAAGCTACCAACATGATGTCACTGAAAACAGAGATGAAAAGAAATGTGAATAGAACACTATTACATAATAATTTACTGTATAGATACAATAGATTTAAATAATTTATAGAGCAGAGATAATAGTAAATATAATAAAATAGTAGCCAGGCACAGTGACTGATACCTGTGATCCCAGCACCTTGGGAGGTGGAGACGAGAGGATTACCTGAGCTCAGGGTTTCAAGACCAACCTGAGCAACATGATGAGACCTCGTCTCTATAATAAATCAAATAATCAGCCGGGCATGGTGGCACATACCTGTAGTTCCAGCTACTTGAAAGACTGAAGCAGAAGGATCACCTGAGTCCAGCAGGTCGAGGCTGCAGTGACTGTGAGCATGCCACTGCACTCCAGTCTGGGTGACAGTGAGACTCTAACTCAAAAAAAAAAAAAAAAGAAAAGAAAAGAAAATAGGACAGAACATTATGAGATTTAAGTATTTGTTATTTTTCTTTCTTTTCTTGTCTTTTTCTTTTGATTTATTGTAGAGATGAGGTCTCGCCAAGTTGCCCGGGCAGGTCTCGAACCCGTGGGCTCAGGCAATCCTCTTGCCTTGGCCTCCCAAAGTGCTGGGATTACGGGCTAAGCCACCAAACCCGGCCTGTTATTTTTCTTTCTAATATACATGTATTTCTATATTATTATAAGTTTGTATAATTTAATTTTTAATCCTGGCTATGTTTTTCAACCTTCTCACAAGTTCCTAAAATTTTAACAATCAGTTCTAACAAGCCTATATGAGTCAGCTCCAGCACACTGCTGAGCCCATATCTTTATATTAGTTGGAAATTCTGGTTGCCATTGACCTCCAAAAAACCCCAACTCAAACTAGTTTAAGCAAAAGAAGGAGTTATTAGTTTATAAGACTGAAGTGTCTAGAGGTAGATAGGCTTTTGACACGGCTGAATTTAGGGTTTCAAATTATATACTCAGGAATTACTCTTTCTATCTCCTGGCACTACTCGCCTCTATTTGGCTTTCTTCTCCAGCAAGCTTATTCCATGAGGCAACAGTGACTCTAAGTAGTGTAGGTTACTGGCCCTTATATCTCAGGATTCCTTCTGTTTCCAAGTCCATCTCAGTTCCTGAAGTAAGACTATGATTAGGCCCTGCTTAAATCACATGCCTCTGAATCAATGATGTCTAGGGACTTGGGGATACTGACCAATTTGAGTCACCCACCCAGGGGATGGGAGCAATGAAGACCCACCAGAACTGGTAAGAGATACTTCCCTAAAAATCAAGATGCTATTATCAAAGGAAGGGGAAAGAGAGAGAAAGCAAAACGAAGAGATGTCCTCCACATTCTGCTTACAAGTACATGTTTATTTTAAGGTTCTGTTAAGGAATGTGGGCGTGAAGGGCCAGAAGACAGTCTTTCTAATAACAGACACTCAGATTAAAGAGGAAGCTTTTCTAGAGGATATTGACAGTGTGCTCAATACTGGAGAAGTGCCTAACATCTTTGCAGCAGATGAAAAACAAGAAGTGATGGAGGTAAATGCTTTTGGCACAGAAACTTTATTATTTTGAAGCCCTTTCTCTGCTCTTCAGAAAAAATACAACTTGTGCGATGATTTTGGTAATTAAAAATTTTAAGTATATTGGTTTAAGACATCATTGTTTTGGTAAATTTAAATTGCTTCTACCATAGTTATGAGGCAAAAATTTTTATAATTTCTGTCTTCATGATGATGGCAGTTTGTTTTACTTGTTTAATATTACTTAGTATGATTTAACAGTGATTAGAGATTTTAAAAGTCATTTCTTAGAGTTACATAGATGTAAGAAAACATGACTTTAATGTTACTTTCTTAGCCTTTATGGTTTACCACTCGTTGGTAAATTTTTCAAAAGTCTTAACAAAACTGCTTATTTTATAGTTCTAATATATCTGAAAATCATACTTTGTGATTTAATTGACAAAAAATACAATTGTGAAGTGCTCTCTACTCTCAGATGTCATATTCTTTGCCTTCTACTTTTTTTTTTTGAGTTGGAGTCTTACTCTGTTGCCCAGGCTGTAGTGCAGTGGCATGCTCATGAACACTGCAGCCTCAACCCTCAGCCCAGGTGATCCTTTCGCCTCAGATTACCAAGTAGCTGGAACCACAGGCCTGCATCACCAAGCCCAGCTAAGTTTTTGATTTATTGTAGAGACGAGGTCTTGCCAAGTTATCCAGGCTGGTTTCAAATCTATGGGCTCAGGCAATTCTCTCACCTCCACCCCAAAGTGCTGGGATTATAGGCATGAGCCACCGTGCCCAGCTTGACCTCTACTTCTAAGACACTCCCACACAAGATCTTTGCTAGTAGTTTCCCTATTTTTCATTATGATGACTACGTTTGCCCACAAAATATATCGCTTACACCTGGATGTTTCATTCCCAGCCTCCAGTGATAGCATCTGGAGTAACATAAATTCACCTTGTTCAAATACTCCACTTTTCTCTTCTATGGAATGGAAACACAGATAAAAGTTCTGGGCCAGGCTCGGTGGCTCAGCCTATAATCCCAGCACTTTGGGAGGCCGAGGCAAGTGGATTGCCTGAGCCTGCATGTTCGAGACCAGCCCGGGAAACTTGGTGAGACCTCGTCTCTACAATAAATTCAAAATAGCCGGGTGTGGTAGTGCATGCCTGTAGTTCCAGCTACTTGGAAGACTGAGGCGGGAGGATCTCCAGAGCCCAGCGGTTGATGCTGGGGTGGCCGTGAGCATGCATGCTACTGCATTCCAGCCTGGGCGAAGGAGTGAGACTCCAACTTAAAGAAAAACAAAAACAAAAAAACAAAGTTCTTCCTATATAGGGTTGTTGTGAGGGCTGAGAATCAAACAGAATAAAGCCCTTATGTAACGTCAGACACTAGAAAGCCCTTAGTAAATGGTGCATTACTTGTTCAGGGCCTAGAGTGAGGAAAGAGAAAAGGAAAACAAACAAACAAACCAACCAAGTTCTTTGCCTTTATCTGGAATATGTCAGGGACATGGCCAAAGCTACTGACAATGATGATCTATAGAAATTTATCCTCCATACTCCTGTTCAAGGAATAGTCACCATTATGGAGTGGAATTTCCTAAGGTTTGCTAGGCTTTCTTGC
Organism: Carlito syrichta; assembly: GCF_000164805.1. Lineage (NCBI taxonomy): Eukaryota > Metazoa > Chordata > Mammalia > Primates > Tarsiidae > Carlito > Carlito syrichta. Next base: position 29,694 of record NW_007258800.1, read on the forward strand.
GTGCTTTAGCTATCATTTTTTTCTATTTTTAGTTATTATTTCTTTTTATCACTCTTTAGTAAACTTTTCTATTGCTTTACTATTTCTATTTTATATTTGCATATTTTATACACCTCTATATTTTAAAAAAATTGACAAAGGGAATCTTATTCCACATACTGTTACATATCTTTCCTTTCCATTTATTTTATCTTGATGATCTTCTCATAGCGCATAATACACTTTTTTATTTTGTTTTTATTTTAGAAATGGGATCTTGCAGCTTTGTGGTCCAGGCTAGACTGCAGTGGCATGATCATAACTCACTGCAGCATCAAACTTTTGGGCTTGGTGTTCTTCCCACCTCAGCCTCCCAAGTAGTTGGGGTGAAAGGCATGAGCTGCCACCTTATTATTTTAAACATTTGTATAAAATGCCAATATGTAGATGTTTTATGTTCCTAACTAGTTCCTTACTGATGGACACTTTAGTTGTTTACATTTTTTTCTCTTAAAAACAATGTTGAATTATATTCCTATATATATATCTTGGTGAACTTTTGGAATTATCTTTATAAGGTAAATTCTTGGCAGACATTTATTTTTAAATTATAGAATTATGGAGTTGGAGGAGGACAAACTATCAAAACTCTTTTATTGCTATAAAACAAACATTTTACAAAAATTTAGAGAGAGGAATGAAATGACTTCATATTCTAATATCTACTAATCTCATTACCAGCTTATCTATTTTTATTTATGAGGTTTTTATTTTCTGTGTTCCCTAGGGTGTTCGCCCAGTAGCTCAGGCTGGCAATAAACACGGTGAACTCAGTCCCTTAGCCCTTTTTGCTTTCTTTGTGAATCGCTGCAAAGAGAACCTTCACATTGTAGTGGCCTTTAGCCCCATTGGAGACGCCTTTCGAAATCGCTTGAGACAGTTCCCATCTCTCATCAACTGCTGTACCATTGACTGGTTTCAGGTTTGTAGTTTTTGGGGGAAGGGGCAGTCAACTCTTTTACTGAAATCTTCTTTAATCTTCATGAAGATTCATTCAGCAAGTGTTTTTTGATCACCTACTATGATGGCAGGCATCATTTTCAGCACCAGGGAATGATAAGACTGATCCCTACAAGGAGCTTACACTCTAGACTGGAAGACAGAAAAAACAGCCAGTAGTCATAATTATATCAAAAAGCCATAATGTTGGTGTGTAAAAGGGATACATATGAGACAGTGTATTTCTGAAGTATGAAGATAAATTAGTTCTATAGAAACCAATAGGAAATTTATATGTAAAGAAATTTATTTTGAGGAATTGGCTCACATGATTATGAAGCCTGACAAGTGCCAAGATCTGTTGTTGACAGCCGAAGACCAGGATAGCCAATGGTATAGTTTCAGTCGGAAGACCAACAGACTTAAGACTCAGGAAGAGCCAATTCAGTTCAAGTCTGAAGGCAGGAAAAATACAATGTTTCAGCTTGAAGGCAGCCAGACAGGAGCAATTTTCTCTTATTTGGGGGAGGGTCAGCATTTTTGTTCTATTTAGGCCTTTAACTGATTGGGTGAGAATCACTGACATTAGGGAGGCTGGTCTGCTTTATTTAGCCTATCAGTTGAAATGTTACACTCATGCAAAATCACCCTCACAAAAGCACCCAGAATACTTGACCAAATATCTGGGCAACTCAGGATCCAGTCAAGTTGACGCATAAAATTAACAATTAATAGAGGATAGTATGTGCTACGGTAGAAGGGTAGGGAGAGCATGACTCATGTGGGCCAGTGCAGATAGTTTGGTATAGATGACTGGCAATGAGGGTAGCAGGAGTCAAGTTGGAGCTTTAGGTGGATGCTAGTTATATATAAAGGGATTTATAAGGTATTCCTAGAAACTTGGTTTTATACCAAAGATATCACAGTGATATTAATGTATTTTTAGCTCATCTGTATTTTAGGAAAAAAACTCAAAACATTTGGAGACTGTGTGGTAAATGAATTGTAGTAGGGCAGAACAAGAGACAGGAAGATCAACTGGGCAACAATTTCAGTCATGCTGGCAAGAAATGATGAAAGTCTCTGCCTCACTTAAACTTTAGACAAATTGTTGTTGCCTGTATAAGACCATTAAGTATCTATACTTTTGAGAACAGTAGCTCTTGGTACCTTCTATTTAATTGTCTTATGCCCAATAAAATGTAGACTATACATTGAACCTGGATAATTTCCTTTAAAAATTAATTTCTGACTGGGTTCAGTTGCTCAGCCTGTAATCCCCGCAATTTGGGAGGTCGAGGTGAGTGGATTGCCTGAGCCCGCAGGTTTGAGACCAGCTTGGGCAACTTGGTGAGACCTCATCTCTACAATAAATAAAAAATTAGCCAGGTGTGGTAGTTCCGGCCACTTGGAAGGCTGAAGCGGAAGGATCACCGAGCCCAGCAGATTGACGCTGGAGTAGCCGTGAGTGTGCCATGGCACTCCAACCTGGGTGACAGAGTGAGACTCCAACCCCAAAATAATAATAATAATTTCTGATACTAGTTTGTTTTACTCTCTTTTACCTATTTATTATCAATTGCGTGTTTGAAAAACTAATTCTGCTTTTTTTGAGGCTTACACATATATTTCACTTAGTGGGTGTTTTAGTGTTCATACAACAATAAAAGCTATGTGAAACACTTTTGCTTTATGTAAGACATATCTTGATATTGTTTTCATTAACTAGTCAAAAGCCAAACAAACAAATAAACCAAACCTGCCAACTATAAATCTTCTGTGAAATCTTGTAAGTATAATTTTACTACTTCTGGATGTGTTTCTCATTACCATTAGACTTTCAATTCTATTATAAATGAGTCACATCCGTTGGGGGAAACTAGAAAAAGAGGAAACTGGGAATTGTGAATAGATAAGAGAGATTAGTGGATAGCAGAGAGGAATAAAGATTTTAAGTGAAGCATTGAAGAGATAGAACCTGTGTTAGAGGATCTGATGGCATTGTTTGGGTCCTGAGTCTAAGAAGCATAGAAAATAAGTGTAAACCACTATGTGTCACACAGTCAGAAAGGCATGAACTGTTTTGGATTGCTCTCTAGTCTACAAAGTAGGGTGTATGCTTACTAGAGGTGCCAAAACAATTCAAGAATGTTGCAATTGTTGGAATGGTTTTGTATGAAATATAAACTTAGTTTGTATGACAGATGGCCATGTGTCATAGGTAGTATGCAAGGTACCCTGAGAGATTCCTGCAATTAACTGAAAATTAAAGATACAAAGCAAGCAAAAAGTGGTTGGTAAAATAATGGCACAGACTAGCATGAACTAGCTTGAGCTCTGTGTCAGCCCATCATGAGGCAAAAGCAAGGACTTTCTAACAAGATCTGGCAAGAAGCAGAAAATGGAATATGGATTTATATAAACTGTTTAAACAATAAATCTTATCCCCAGGATATATAATTCCTTGCACTATTATCTTTTTTTTTTTTTTTTTGAGATGGAGTCTCACTCTGTCGCCCAGACTGGAGTGCAGTGGCCACTCCCGGCCACCACAGCCTCGACCTACTGGGCTCCGGCGATCCTTCCGCCTCAGCCTTCCAAGTAGCCGGAATTACAGACATGTGCTACCACGCCTGGCTGGTTTTTTGATTTATTGTAGAGATGAGGTCTTGCTGCCCAGGCGGATCTTGAACTCGCAGGCTCAGGCAATCCACTCACCTCAGCCTCCCAAAGGCGCAGGATTACAGGCTGAGGCACCGAGCCTGGCTTGCACTATTATCTTATGATGGTATGAGAGATACTATCTCTTACCTATCCCATAGCCATCTTCTATTTACTCCATTCTTGATGACAGAATTCTGATTTTGCTTGGGAAATTACCCTTCATGTAGCTGTGCATTAGAGGGATTGGATCATGGTTGGTCTAAGTCTCATTTCTCTCCCTAGTGACTGTTTTATGCCTGAACCTATGCAGGAACCATTCCTTGCCGGTGGGTCCTGAGTTGAAGTCTCTTGGGAGCTTTGAGGGAAAAGTTTTTCCACTAGAAAAAGTTACATAGTAGGAAAAGGGCCTTTTATAGTCTCTCAGCCTTGTTGCTTAGGATGTAATACCCTTAGCTGCAGCAGTCATTTTATCACCATGATGGAACGAGCCCAAGGATAAAATAAAGTGCAGTGAGAATGGTGAAGCAAAAAGGTAGAACCTGGATCCTTGATAACATGGTTGAGCTTCTAAATTAAGTAACCCTGAAAATACCCTATTTCTGGGCATCACTCTGTAAGATTATACATCCCCCTTTTTATTGAAGACACAGTAAGATTGTTTTCTGCCACTTAGTCATAAATACTAAACTAATACATAAATACACATAATACTAAACCTGCATGATTAGCAAGATATTTAAAAGTGAAGTCTAGAATGCAAAGATAAGCCTCTGTAATGTTTTTTATGATTTGTAAATTATATTTAATTGACACTACAAAATTTGACTGATCTTTATAATAAATCTTTAGAAGTCTCTTTTGGGTGTAAAATATATACTGGTACAATTAGATTGCATGAATATAATCTATTAGTAAAAACGCATATACTGGCAGTATGTGCTCAAACCTTTTTTTACTAATGGGATGCTTGATACAAAAAGTTTGAATTTTACCAGATACAGAACTCTACAACAATAACAAAAATTGGTCTTAAAATCCGTATTGTCTACTATCAAGGAAAAAAAATTACAAGCTTCTTGTTGAAACTCAATGACAGGAAATCTGGAAAATACTTGAATGAGCAAATAAAGATTACTCATTTAAAATAAATTATTTAATTGAGTAAATATTACAGATATATTTTGGAAAATACTGTTTGGGGCACCAAAGATACATCAGTAAGAAAAATAAAGTCCTTACTTTCATAGATTTTACATTTTAGTTGAGGGGTGGGGATAGACTGACAATAAGCAAATGAATACATAACATGCCAGGTATTGGTAAGTACTAAGAAGAAAACTCAGTATAAGGAACAGAGTAATGACGAAGAGAATGCTGTTTTAGCAAGAGTGCTCTGGAAAACCTCACTGATATGTTGTCATTTGAGCTTAGATGGGGGAGTAAGCCATATGAAGTTCTGAGGGAAGAGGGTTCTAGTCAGAGGGAAGAGCAAATCCAAAGGCCCAGAAGCAGAAGCATGCTTGGCATATTCCAGGAAAAACAGAAGAATCATTTCCCTAACATGGAGAAGACTGGATAAGAAGCAAATTGTGGAGAAGAAAATCAAAAGTTCAGCTTTGGATATTGTAACAGAAATGGTGACAGTCTGCTAGTAACAGAAACCCAAATTAAATACATAGCTTTTTTTTTTTTCTCTCTCTCTCTTTCATCTGGAAACAATCTGAAGGTAAGCAGAGTGGGGCTTTTATGGCTTAACAAAGTCATCAGGATCCCAAGTTCTTTCTGTTTTACTCTCCTTAGCATGTGATTTTCATTCTCAAGGTAAATTTATGGTCTAAGGTGGTTGCTGAAGTTCCAGTGTTCATTATTATGATCCAAGCAAGAAGTAGAAGAATGAAAGTAGAGCAAAAAGGACGCATACTAGCTCTACGTAATCCTCTAAAGAGTTTTCTCTGACTTCCGCATCTAACAAGTGCTTATATGTCATTGGCCATTTCTGAATTGCAATGGAGTCTAGGAAATGTAACCTTTTAGCTGGTTATATTGATACCTAGAATAAAATTGGAGTCCTAAGGAAGAAATGGCTCATTGACATTGAGTGAGCAACTATCAGCTTCTACCACTGTCATGATAAATCTGGGATGCCTACTAGACATCCAAGTGGTAGAGCTGGGAAAGCAGTATAATATATCTTTGATATGTAAAATATCATTGATCCTTTTTTATACTGTATTATCTTTAATTTTAATCCATAAAAATATTTATTAGATATTTTAGATATCTAAATATCTAATAGGTAGCAGATAAATAGAAAAATACTCTGTTAAATATCCCACAGTTGTCTTCTACTTACTCCATCCTTGATGACAGAATTTTTTTTCTCCCATAGGAAGTCATATAACTTATTCAATTTCAAGATGCTTTCTTTTTCTTATTTTTAGCCATGGCCTGAAGATGCTCTTGAACTTGTAGCTGTGAAATTCTTAGAAACACTGGAGCTTACTGAGGTTGAACGACGAGAGATAGTTCCGATCTGTAAACACTTTCACACCTCCATCATGGATCTTTCAGAAAGGTTAATATTAATAAATATTAAAATGACAATGATGCTTTGCTTCTTTTTTTTTTTTTTTTGAGTTGGAGTCTCACTCTGTCACCAGGCTGGAGTGCAGTGCCATGCTCACGGCCACTGCAACCTCAACCTGCTGGGTGGGCTCAGGTAATCCTTCTGCCTCAGCCTTCCAAGTAGCTGGAACTACAGGCACACGCCACCATGCCCGACTAATTTTTTGATTTATTGTAGAGAGGAGGTCTCACCAATTTGCCTGGACTGGTCTCGAACACATGGGCCCAGGCAATCCTCTCACCTCACCCTCCCAAATTGCTGGGATTATAGGCATGAGCCACCACGCCCAGCCCAATGCTTTGCTTTTCAAAGCATCTATTTTTATGAAAGTTTAATATTTTAATATGATTTCTATGTCTTCTAAATCTTTCTGATCATTTAATTAGTTAAGACCTTAACTTGCAAGTAATAAAAAGCTACTTGATCTAGCTTTTTTTTTTTTTTTGAGTTGGAGTCTCACTCTGTCGCCCAGTCTGGAGTGCAGTGGCCGCTCCTGGTCACTGCAGCCTCAACCTACTGGGCTCCGGCAATCCTTCCACCTCAGCCTTCCAAGTAGCTGGAACTACAGGCGTGCGCTACCACACCCGGCTAATTTTTGATTTATTGTAGAGATGAGGTCTTACCAAGTTGCCCAGGCGGGTCTCGAACCCGCAGGCTCAGGCAATTCACTCACCTCAGCCTCCCAAGGCGCAGGATTACAGGCTGAGCCACCGAGCTGA
>NW_007258800.1:36834-114092 GCF_000164805.1 Carlito syrichta
ATTCGCTGAGGTGAGTGGATTGCCTGAGCCCGCGGGTTCGAGACCTGCCTGGGCAGCGAGACCTCATCTCTACAATAAATCAAAAAATCAACCGGGCGTGGTAGCTCACGCCTGTAATTCCGGCTACTCGGAAGGCTGAGGAGGAAGGATCGCCGGAGCCCAGCCGGTCGAGGCTACGGTGGACTGCACTCCAGTCTGGGTGACAGAGTGAGACTCCAACTCAAAAACAACAACAACAACAACAACAACAAAAAACCAAAAAGATTTATTATAGGCCGGGCGCAGTGGTTCAGCCTGTAATCCCAGCACTTTGGGAGGCCAAGAAGAAGATTGCCTAAACCTGCGAGTTCGAGACCAGGCTGGGCAATTTGGCAATCTCATCTCCACAATAAAATAAAAAATTAGCCGGTAGTGCGTGCCTGTAGTTCCGGCTACTTGGAAGGCTGAGGCGGAAGGATTGCCAGAGCCCAGCAGGTCAACACTGGGGTGGCCCTGTACGTGCAACTGCACTCTAGCCAGGGCGACAGAGTAAGACTTCAACTAACAACAACAAAAAAAAAAATACAAAGATGTCTCACAAAATTTCATGGAAAGAATATTTCTGGATCTCAATAGTGACTGGAAGTAGGAGTCAGAAAGTCATCAGATACCCAGAAAAGTCTTTTCTGTTTCTTATCCCTGCTTCTTTCTGGGCATCTTCTTTCTTCTTTCCCTTTGCAAACTGAATAGTTTATTTTCCAGTGGATTTGGAGGAAACTGGCTACCTCTCAGCTCTCAAGTTTACTTCTTGCAGTTCCAGCTATAGGCAGAGACTAGCTGACTGTTTCTAGCTCCCTATTCCACCTTTATTCCAAAATATGATTAGCTTGGTTTGTATCCATCACCCAATCCTGGCCTGATCAGGTACAGTTAGGGTGACAAGTTTCACGGAACAAATGTTGTTGAGTCACTGGATGAAAGTTCTTTAAAAGGGGGAGCTAGGCTGGGAGTGGTGGCTCATGCCTATAATCCCAGCACTTTGGGAGGCCAAAGTGAGAGGATTGCCTGAGCCCATGGGTTCAAGACCAACCTGGGCAACTTGGCGAGACCTCATCTCTACAGTAAATAAAAAAACTAACTGGGCATGTTGGCACATGCCTATAGTTCCAGCTACTTGGAAGACAGGTGGAAGGATTGCCTGAGCCCAGCAGGTCGAGGCTGCAGTGGCCGTGAGTGAGCGTGGCACTGCACTCCAGCCTGGGTGACAGAGTGAGACTCCAACTCAAAAAAAGTGGGGAGGGGGTGGAGCTGGTTGGTGGACTGTAGATATCTTCAAGTATCTGTTTTATTTCTGTTCATCTCTATTTCAGAGATGAACAGAGATAGATGAACTTCTCTCATTTCAAGGATGCATAAATCTAAGTGCTCATGGTATATTGACTATCCAGAGTCATACAGTCAACCAGCATGGGTAGCTTGAACAGTGGCACCAAGCAATGGACTGTAGTCTGCATACTTGCCACAAAACATCATTTCTTCCATTGTTTCTACGTGTATGTGCCACGTGTATGTGTATGTGTGTCTTGTATCCTAGTCATATCCGATTTAGTTGAAATGTGAGATGTTGTGTGGGAAATGATGACATGCTTGCTATACTATCTGCAATTCCCTTTCCTACTATACTTGCCTAGCTTGTACAACATCTTGGGTTCCTTACAAAGTTAGATCTTCCTGGTTAATGAAATGTGTAAAAAAGTCTGTGACTTTTTTGCTGTAGTTCATCTTTTATAGACATCTTTGTTGATTTGTGTTTTTAAATTTTTTAAGAGATGGGATCTTGCTTGATTTGTGCTTTTTAAATACACCATTGTATTTGCTATTTTGCAGACATGAAATTAGGATGTGGTTATGTATAGAATTTTACAGTCTTGCAATGTTCAAGTACTTAGCATCTTCTACATAAAATTTACCCTTTTAAAATGTTTGTTGCTAATGGTATGTTGGATTTACCTCTTTTGTGAAATCCATAACTTACAGTAAGATATGTTATCTGACTCTCTTTTAGGTTCTTGCGTGAGTTAGGACGACATAACTATGTTACTGCTACTTCTTATCTTGAGCTTATTGGCTCATTTAGACAGCTTTTGACTAAGAAACGACAAGCTATCATGGAAGCAAAACAAAGATATGTAAATGGGCTTGACCAATTGGCTTTTGCTGAGTCTCAGGTAAATTTAATGAGCTGCTCACAATGGTAATATATTTAGTACTGGGAAATATAAGAAATAATAACAAGAGTTACAATTTATTGAGAATGTTATGTGCCAGGCTAGGTGTTATGTACTTCACATTATTCTTCATAACAACTCCATGAGGTAGGCACTTTTATGATCCTCATTTTACAGATGAGTACAGTAAGTTTTAGAGAAGCTCCGTAAGTTGCCCAGACCACATAGACTCAAATATATTTTGGTTTTTTGTTAATTAATTTTTTGGCACTTGAGACAATATAATAAGTCTAGGTTGCTTTTTATTATAACAGCTTGTTAAATATTAGATTGAGTTTTTGTACATGAATCAAGTGCTAGTGATACTTATTAGTCTTAGGTAAATGTAAGTAATAGAGGTTTTATTGGTTCATCTTTGTATCGTATGCCACGCACACAGTAAAATAGGGATACCCTGAGCTGCCATTTTCTTTTCTTCCATGGCAACTACATTCTCCTACTGCTTTGTCATATACTCAAGAAAGGTAAAGTCTTTTGTGACTTTCATAGTTTTTTTTAAATCATGAAAATAACTATAAGAAAAAACTTTAGATGTTTTGCGCCACTATTTTATGATACATTTAAATTTCTATTTTCTTTGTTTGGTTTCAGTAGCGATTATAGCAATGGAAATTTAATCATATGATATACTGTCTATTTAGGTTGGTGAAATGCAAACGGAGCTTGTTGAATTACAGCCCAAATTGGAGGAAGCTAAAATTGAAAATGCACATATGATGCAGGTGGAGTATTCTTCATGTTTTTTACTGATGTTAAAGGACAATTGAATATGTTAAATTAACCTTTAAAATAAGCCTTGTTTTTTTGCTTTTTTTTTTGTCACTAGAGTTTAAGGACTTTAGTCTTTTCTATTGACTAGTTCATTGGGTCCCATGTGGGTTCTGTCATTTTTGAAGAGAAGTATGAAGCCCATTTCCAAATTAGGTTACATGTATTTTCATTTCTCCTTATTTTATTCTAGACCTGTCTATCCTTCAAAATTATATGTTAGATTCCCAAATCTTCAAATATTCTTTTGTCTCCAGGATTGAGAAAGCAATACGATGTTTGAGAAACTGTATTTTACCTTTCTTTCTTTTCTTTAGATTATTGAGATAGAGTCTGCACAAGTAGAAGCAAAAAGAAAGTTTGTGAAATTAGATGAAGAGATAGCCAGTGGGAAGGCTGAAGAAGCCCAAGCTCTGAAAAACGAGTGTGAAAGCGACCTAGCTGAGGCAATTCCAGCCTTGGAAGCAGCTCTGTCTGCACTGGATACGCTTAAGGCAAGTGTTTGAATTAGCTACCTTGTGTTTAATCAACAAAGGGAAACTGAGTACTGGTATTTGGCTAATTAGGTATGGTTCTATTTAAATGGGTGGTATGATATTGTTTTTGTCCAGTCAAATGAAACTTGCCTCTTAACAGTTCTTCTTTGATTTATGATTGTTGTATTATTATTACTATTATTATTATTAGTTGGGGTCTCACTCTGTTGCCCAGGCGGGGGTGCAGTGGCATGATCACAGCTCACCGCAGGCTCAACCTCCTGGACTCAGGCGAGCCTTTCACCTCAGACTCCAAGTAGCTAAGACTATAGGCATGAGCCACCATACCTGGCTAATTTTTTAATTTTTTGTAGAGACAGGGTTTCACTATGTTTCCCAGACTGGTCTCAAACTCCTGGGCTCAAGTGATTCTCCTGCCTTGGCTTCCCAAAATACTGGGATTTTGGTGTGAGTGCCCCATGATCTTTATTTATTCATTCTCTCCTTAGAGGTTTCTCACAACAGCAACTTAGTTTGACAAATCTTGTTTTTAAGAGGCACTTCATTTAAGTAACTTTCATCACTGTGTTCCTTGAAATTTAGCACACCATCTCCTGATAACAAGATTCTTGATGCTTTCAAACCTCTACCAGCTCAAGTCATTAATAATAAGTTTCCCTTTCACTGAGAGTCTTGCTTTTACCCTTCCTGGTATCGAATACCATATTACATGATTTAGAGTTCAGTTGCAGAGAAGAGAGTCGACTCTACAGAACTGTAGGAAGAGCAGAAGAAACAGATTAGGTTGAGGTGCCAGAAATGTCTACCAAAGCCAGATTGCAGAGTAGTCTACCAGAAGGGCTGCCCCTCTGAGTAGGAAGCCTGCAGAGCCTTCTCATAGTGCCACACATAGTCTCCACTATAATCCATGTTGGCAAAATGGATGCCTCATACCCAGTCACTTTCCCCATTTATTGTCTGAGTTCTAGTATTACTCAAGGCATCTAGAATCTAGTTCCCACCCATAACTCTAGTTGCATGAGAAACTAGATATATAGTTGTTAGCTTTCCAACATTTTCTCCATTGCAAGGAATGCTAGAAGGATATTGGAGTGGGTAAGTGAATGTATAGTATCTGCCATAACAATATGTACCCCTTTTTATAAAATAAGTTTGTAACTGAAACCCATCTCTTCTTTCATCTTCTTCCATAAAATGTTTATTACAAATAAGAAGATATAGAATCAAGTCTTTTTTTAAATTAGGATTTTTTTAAAAGATAAAGCCTTGCTCTGCCACCCAGCCATAGTCCAGTCACACAATCATAGCTTGCTGTAGCCTTGAACTCCTGAACTCAAGGAATCCTCCCACCTCAGCCTCCTGAGTAACTGGGACTACGGGAGCATGCCACCATACTCAACTAAATTTTTTTATGTTTTGTAGAGATTGGGTCTCGCTATGTCACTCAAACTCCTGGCCTCAAGTAATTTTTCTGTCTCATCCTCCCAAATTGTTGAGATTACAGGCATGAGCCACTGTACCTGGCCTAAATTAGGATTCTTTACCTGTGTTCTATATATGGACTTGATATGTGATTGCATATGTGAAAAACTCTTATTTTTTGGTGGGTTCATAGATGCCATCATATTCTTATAAGGATCTATGAACCCCCCCCCACCAAACATTTGATAACCATTAGCCTTTATCTATGCTAAATTATCTTTTGCTAATTCTTTCATAACCATGTAAAGCAAAAACAAACAAAAATTTCAGATAAAAGTGGTGCTTTTATTATTCTCCAAATTATTTTAAAAATTCTCTTTATCTGGGCGTGGTGATTCATGCTTATCATCCCAGCCCTTTGAGAGGCAGAGGCGATAGGACTGCCTGAGTCCACGGGTTCAAGACCAGCCTGGGCAACTTGGTGAGAACTTGTCTCTACAATAAATGAATTTTTAAAAAATTCTCTTTATCTACAAGTAAACTATCCTGAAGATGTTCCCTCACCCCCCACTTTTTTCTTAATTTAGCCAGCTGACATTACAATTGTGAAATCAATGAAGAATCCTCCATCTGGTGTTAAACTAGTTATGGCTGCTATTTGTGTCATGAAAGATATAAAACCAGAAAAAATTTCAGATCCTTCAGGAACTGGAGGCAAGGTAATAACTGGACACAGATTTGAATTGTATACATAAATGTATAGAATTTGCTTGCAGCAATGTTATCAAATTAAATATAAACAATACTCAATCAGGGAAGAAACACTGTTTTCCAGATTGAATGAATTAGGAATAAATTATGGAAAATACTATCTATATGTAGTCTAGGGTAAAGCTAAGGCAGTATAGTATCATAAAAGTGTGGTTCCAATTGCTTTCATTTTCTTTTCTGTCTGTGAAAAACTCTCCACTGTCATGGGGTTGGAATTAAATGAACACTGGGATACCTGTAACCTACGTAGCTAAGATTCTTGAGAAAGTAATACATAACAGATAGGTACTGTTTCTAAGCATTCAAAATATTCTGCTGAGTTAAGCAGTATAATGAAGTTGTTAAAAGCATGTGCTCTGGAGCCAGAATATCTGTATTCACAAATTCTGATGCCATTAGCAATGTGATCTTGGACAAGGTGTGTGATCTTTCTGTAAAAAAAGGGTAACCTACTTCACAAAGTTAATGTGAATATTCCATTAGTTTATACATATTAAGTTCTTATTTATAAAGCCTCACAAACAGTAAGCTCACAATAAGTCTTAGCTGTTATTATTACAATTATTTTTCAAGGATATACCTCTTAAAAAGGAAGGCATAATATCCATCCTAAACTAAACTTACAAACTTATTTTCTTTTCAGGTTTCTATAATATCTGGGTTTAAATTCCTGAATTGAAGAATTGTGTTTTGTTCATGTTTTATTTTGTCTTTTGTTTTGTTTTTTTGCCATCCTATCTTTCATTGTTATAATAAAGAAAAGAAATAGACTTTTGCCTTATGAGGTTTTCTTGTTTACACACACACACACACACACACACACACACACACACACACAACACACACCCTTAGCAGGCTTTTGGAAGTAGGAAAAATAATGTTCCACACTTGTTCAACATCTTTTACCAGCATAAATAGCATGTGCTTCACCCTACAACTGGCAGAGCAACATGTAATCTTTGGCTTTCTGCCTTTTCTTCTTTCTACTTCACTTGGGGAGCCTAGGTAGGGAAAGGGGTTGTGTTTAAGAAAAATGTTTGCTACTTTTCTTGTTTGGAAGAGTCAAAGAATAAAGAAAAATGAAAGTTGAAGTAATAAAATTTATTTTTTATGTGAAATTGTGATGGTGTTATGCTACTTGCTTTTAAGTTTTCAAAAGAAATAATCACGTTTTTATTTCAATGTTTAATTTTGATGACAAATTCAATCTATAAATTCATGTTCATATTTAAATATTTTCTATATTTAACTTGTTCTCAGGAAGAGGAGTCTTAATTTCCAAGGAGATGTAAGCTAATATTTTGAAAGTATATGAACAATCTCGCTGAATAACGTATCGTAAACTTCAAGAAGAAAAATTTTATGTCTAGCATCTTTAATTGTACATTTAATAAATTTCCATAAATTTTATTCATAGATATTAGATTACTGGGCACCTAGCAAAAAACTTCTGGGAGATATGAATTTCTTAAGAGATTTGAAAGAATATGACAAGGACAACATTCCAGTGAGTTGCATTGGATTTTTAAAAAATATTTTATTTTAAAGATGTGGGGTACAATTCAGGATTTAGGTATAAAAGTGGACATCATACAAATAAAGTTTGGGCTTACCTTTGATCCCCACTTTGCCTGGTTTAAGATCAGATATGCTTATTGATGTTGTGTAACCCCCATCCTCCATCCTGGCAGTATCCTGCTACTGCCAATCCCTTTCTTATATAATACACAAAAAACCACTTCTCTTTCATATAATTAAAAACTAAGATACTGTTTTAGTGTATTATTGACTTGAAAGAGTTCTCTAATGTCTTCTTGTAATAAGTAGTTTATTAAGAAATCTGATATACAAATTTATGTAAAATTTCTAAAAACTATAGTACATTCTTTTCCATCCAAACTCTTATTTATACATTAATGTTTAATTGTTCTTTTACCTTATTTTCATTTGTTTTCTCAACTTACAATTTAATATTTCTTTTAATATTTTTTGAAGAAATATCTTGTGTCAATATCTGAAATAAATGTGCATATTTTGCTCACAAATATGACTTGTGTTTCCTCTATAATTATGTTTATTTGTAAATTATCTCAAAATATTGATTTTTAAAGACAACATTACTTTTTTACACAAATACTTTTTTTTGTATATGTTTATTTTTTCATCTTATTGTGTGATCTATGCTTAAATTTTAAAATCTAAATCTTTATTGTATAGGTAACTGTTATGCAGAAGATTCGTGGGGAATACTTAACAAACCCCGAATTTGACCCCCCTAAGGTTGCTAAAGCTTCTTCTGCTGCAGAGGGTCTGTGTAAGTGGATCATGGCTATGGAAGTGTATGACAGAGTTGCAAAGGTATTTTGAAGATTAGCACATCCATTATTTATTAAAATATTCCCAGAATTTATAATCTATGCTTATATTTACTAGTTAAGAAGTTTCTCAAAGAGATTCCAGAGACAGTTTGTTCTGCTGCAGCATATCATCAGATATTAATTGCATACCTAATAGATGAAGAGCTTATGAGTGTATGATATAACCTGGTTGGAGCTGGTGTGGGTGGTAGTGCTGCAGGAGCAGGAATGGTTAGCAGAATTGGCCAAACTGGCTGTTAGCGGTAGAGGCCAGGGCAAAGGAAAATTAGGGTTTGCTGAGGGAAGAACAGAAGCAAAAAACAACCTAAAACATCAAGGGCAGATTACTCAAGTGACAGATTAAAAAGTTGATTTAAAGGATCAGAAGCAAGAGGATCCAGTGTAGTTAAGAGGTAGAGCAAGGAAAGATCCCTTGAAACAGTAGCATGTATACTGGTAGGGAACCTTGATTGGAATACCCACTGGGACCAAATTCCTGGGAGAGAAGACAATAGTTAAGAGAACATTTAGTAAATTTTGATAGCAAAGGCCTAGGACTTGCCCTCTGTGGCTTGTGGAATTCTACCCAGAGAAGCAGAAAATATAAATTAAAAGGCAAATGAAAATATGTGGTCACATGTGTTTAAGACAAACTCAGAGGATAGAATGAATGTTATCAAGCTATAACAATTGGGAAGATAATTCAGATACAATATGTGTCTGTACACAGGTAGGGACTTTGTAAGTTTCAGGAGAATAGCTGTATAAACCTGTTAAAGAAATAAAACTAATTTTATCTAGGATGTCCTTCCATCGAACATCTCATGCCTTCTCACAGTAGTCTCACAGCAGCTGTGCTAACTCAACTCCGCTAATTTCCACATGCCCTATAGGGCATATGGAATCTTGTGGATCCTTTCTACAAAGCAGAGAAGCCACTCTGCTTCTCACTCTACACCTTCACTTTACCACTTATATTCTGATACAGCTGATACAGGAGGGTAGAAGGGAAATATCCAGCAATGTATCCTCTGAAATTAAAAGTAGAAAAGGGCACTTTCTACTAATCTATTTATTTAACATATCTTCCTTCAGGATTTCAACCCAGAGGAGAAAAAGCAGGACATTTGGTATTTGATATCTGATCTGGCTCTCTCTACCTCTCTCTCGCTCTCTCCCCCTTTCTCCCCACCCCCACTCTCCACCACTCTCCCCCTCTCCCCTTCTCTTCCCCTCTCTCCTCCTCTCTCCCACTCTCTTCCCTTCTCTCTGCCTTCAACTTCATTCATGGCAATTTACCAGAGGACTAGGTCTACCCTCTTTCTAACTGGCACAAGTTCCCTTTGGTCATCTAAATTTTTTGCACCAAGGGCTTACAGTACTTAGAGTAGTACACTCTGTAATCAAGTTGACCACACCCCATTCTTGTTATGCTAATGAGCATAACAAAATAACAATTTTAGGAAATCCCTTCTTTCTCTTAGTGTGACTTTTCAAAATTTGTTAAAGACAATTCAATTTTGGTAGTGAAACTGAACATCAAGGTTTTCTTTCTTTGTATTTCCACATGGATGGCTGTAATTCTGGCAAGGCAGATGTATGCCTTAGAAAGGAAAAACAAAAACAAAAACATATGTGTTTGAACACTTATTACTTCTATGTATTTTTCTTTTTTTTTTCATAACAGTTGAGAAGCACCTATTCATTATTTTGAGATTTCCTGTGACATTTTTCCTACATGTTGTCACATTTTATTAATTTGAATAATTCATCTATTTTATAGTTAACAGTTTGCTGGTCCAGATAATTTATATTTGAATATTTTATAAAATATATGGGTATATTTTATTTGTATATAAAGATATGAAATAAAATTTAAGACAAAATGTTAATTTTGTATAATTATTATAATAATTTCAAACCCATAATACCTATAGAGGAATTATATAGATGTCAGGTTTACATGGTACACATCACATCTGCACATATTGTTCCCAAACAGGTAGTGGCTCCTAAGAAAGCTCGCTTAGCAGAAGCTCAGAAGTCCTTAGCCGAGACAATGGAGCTTTTGAATCAGAAGAGAGCAGAACTGGCAGAAGTGGAACATCATGTGGAAAATTTACAAAAGACGTTTCTTGAAAAAACAGAGGAAAAGGCTGCTTTAGAAGATCAGGTGGAACTCTGTGCTAAGAAACTTGAAAGAGCCTCACAACTAATTGGAGGACTGGGTGGAGAAAAATCAAGGTCAGATTTCTATTTGTTTTAATAAGATTTAAGAATCAAGGCTAAACATGTGACTTTCTTTGGTTGTTTATTATGATTACTGATTTTACAATGATTTGTTGAGATTATGGGACATTCTACAAGACAGCTAGCCAGCCTCTCCACACAGGAGTACCAATATTGAGGATGCTGTTTGCAAATTGCTTTTAAATGGTTAACAACAAAAAGAGACAAATAAAGCTAATGCTAACATTTTTTAAAATCTAAGTAGTGAGTATGTACTTGATCCTTTCCAATTTTATGTATGTTCAAAAATTTTTTGTAATAAAGTGTTTGGGGAGAGTAGTGGATGCATGGCTCACTTGGTTAAATTTTAATGTCAAAGAAGATATAACTGGCTTGATCCAACAAAGCCAGTAAGCTTTATTCTGATCTATTTACCTGAATTAGACAGCCAGCTACTTCATTTATTAATTCTGTATGTTGAATGAATAGCTTGATAGGGTAATATGTCTTTGACAATACTTTGTAGTGCAGATTAGATGGTTTTGGAATATACTTTTTTATTGTAAGAGTTTCTTTAAATGGAAAAAATATCAATCTCAGCAATCATATATAAGTTTCTAAGTTTCTCTATAGCTTTAATGTAATTTTTGGTAATGAATTGCAAATGTTCCTATGTTTTACAGTCTAACAATAACTACTAAAACAAATAGCAGGGTCACTAGACCAAATCATCCTAGAGAAAATTATTAGGCAAAATGCTGGTGTTTTGTTTGTTTGTATTTGCTGTTTCTCAAGGGCCTGGTTCTGCAAAAAATGCAGAAATGTTCTAATAATGAAAGTAGATTTTCATTCACATAATACAAATATGTATTGTAGCATATTAGACCTAGAAGGGCTCTAACCTCCTCATTTTACATATAAGCAAGTACTCAACATTTTATAGCTTTTTGTTATAGAATCGGATAGCAGCCCCTTGCCCATTCAATTACTGCCTTCCCTCATTCTCTGTTGTGAACCTGTTTTGCGTTTGGTTGTTGGCACAGATGGGCTCAAGCTGCAGATGACCTTCAGATAACATATGAAAATTTAACTGGTGATGTCTTAGTATCAGCAGGAGTAATAGCCTACCTTGGTGCTTTCACTTCTGCCTTTCGACAAATGTGTACAAAAGATTGGAGCATGCTGTGCAAGGTAGTGATTTTATATTTTATAAGTTTTCTTTTGGAACATCCAAAGTATGTTTGGGGATATTTTGGGGGAAAGGATGATTATAAGGACAGGAAATAAGAAATAACTGAAATCATGAGGTCTTTCTTTTTTTGCTTCTACTTTGATCAGTAGACTACTTCCACAGTGCAACTTTTTTTATTTTGTTTTGTTTTTGAGTTGGAGTCTCACTCTCCACTGCAGCCTCGACCTGCCGGGCTCCGGCAATCTTTCTGCCTCAGTCTTCCAAGTAGCCAGAACCACAGGCGCGCGCTACCACGCTTGGCTAATTTTTGATTTATTGTAGAGATGAGGTCTCGCCAAGTTGCCCAGCCGGGTCTTGAACCCGCGGGCTCAGGCAGTCCACTCACCTCAGCCTCCCAAAGCGCAGGATTACAGGCTGAGCCACCAAGCCCGGCACAGTGCAACTTTTAATTAATTTTTTTCTGTTCCTTAGAGTTATTAAATAATACCTAATGACAAGTACATCAGTATTTTAATTTAAAAATATTTCAATTAACAAGATATAAGGAAACATCCATTTTTTGTCTATTCCTTGCAGGAGAAAAAAATCCCATGTTCAGAAGAGTTCTTGTTGAGTAAGACTCTGGGTGATCCAGTAAAAATTAGAGCTTGGAATATTGCTGGATTGCCAACAGATACATTTTCCATAGATAATGGAGTGATTGTTAATAACTCTAGGCGTTGGTAAGAAACATATTTATTTTTTCTGTTATTTTATTTAAGTTTTCAAACATATAGAAAAGTTGAATTTTTCAATAAGTACCAATATAACTACCGTCTCCTAGATTTTACAATTAACATTTTCTTATTCTTGCTGCTTGATCACATATTCCCCCTATCCATCAGCCCATCCTTTTAAATGCATTTCTGTGTAAGTTGTCGGCATGGATATGCTTCCCCTCAGTACTTCATTGTGCATATCATTAACTAACGTTCAATATTTGTTTGTTTTTTTCTTTTAAGGTAAAATTTATGTACAATGAAATATACAAAACTTAAATATACCATTCAGTTAGTTCTAACAAAACTCATGAGTTTTGCAACTCAAGCCTCTATCAATATACAAAACATGACTGCCTTCCAGGAAGTTTCTTTATGTCCCTTTCTAGTAAGTCCCTACTCTCATCCCACCCCAGGAAATAATTGTTCTGTTTCCCATCATAGGCTAGTTTTGTCTAGGTTAGTTTTGCATGGACTAGTTCTAGAATTTCATATAAATGGAATCATACTATATGTGCTCTTTTGTGTACATATATGTGCACAATTTTTGAGATTCACGTTATTGCACATATTGGTACTCTGTTCCTACTTTTTTTGTTTTTGTTTTTGTTTTTTTGTTTTTTTGTGTTGGAGTCTCACTCTGACGCCCAGACTGGAGTGCGGTGGCTGCTCCCGGCCACCGCAGCCTCGACCTGCTGGGCTCCGGCGGTCCTTCCACCTCAGCCTTCCAAGTAGCCGGAATTACAGGCATGCGCTACCATGCCCGACTGATTGTTTTGATTTTTATTGTAGAGATGAGGTCTTGCTGCCCAGGCGGGTCTCGAACCCGGGGACTGAGGCAATCCACTCACCTCAGCCTCCCAAAGGCGCAGGATTACAGGCTGAGCCACCGAACCCGGCTTGTTCCTACTTTTTGTTGCTAAGTTGTCCTCCATTGTGTGACTATATCACTGTTGATGCATTCTCTTATTTTTGGACATCTGGGTTATTTCTAGTTTTTGGCTGTATGATGTATTTATTTTAACTAGGTACTTCTTCCTATTTTTAAGATACTTGATAATTTATGCAATTTCATTAATATCTTTTTCAATCGCTATCTTTTTTTGTTGTTGTTGCCCAGGCTGGAATTCAGTGGCACAATCATGGCTCCCAAAGTGCTGGGGTTACAGGCATGAGCCACCGTTCATGACCCAATCACTATAGAAACTTTTCAAATTTTTAATCCTTTTATCTATATCACTGAAAAATTTGGAAAATTACCTTTCTCTGAGAAATAGTTTTCTATAATGGTTGTATAGTCACACTGTCATCTAATTTTAAAAGTCTTTTTATGGGACTGTATCTCAAACATACTGTGATAGAGACTATTAAGCTCATATTCATCAGGTACTATTCTAAGTGCCCTACATCCTCATAACATCCTATGAGTTAGGTGTTATTATTATTATCCCATTTTACAGATGAGGAAATTGAGGGCCAGAATGTTTTAGTAATTTTGAATTTAGTAAGATAACTGAGCTAATAAATGATAGAGTCATAATGTGAACCCAGGCATTCTAATTTTCACATTCTTGCTCTTAATGACTATGGTGGAGTGAATTATAGAATAGGATATCATACTTACTGCCATTAAAACCATAATGGAAATTTCAGTCTTCTTTTGGAATATGAGATAGATTAAAGCTATAAGGAAATCTAACATCCTGAAAGTTTGAGTTATTGTTTATTTTATATTATTTGGAAACCTTACTAGAAACTTCAAAAACATCTTAGTCTCCTTTATATTGATAGTATTGTTTTAATAAAATAATAATGTATATAAGCCCATTGCTGTAATGATAAAATCAGGGTAACTGGAATATTCATCACCTCAAACATTTACCTTTTTAAATGTTGGGAACATTCCAATTCTCTTCTAGCTATTTTGAAGTATATCATAAATTCATTGTTAACTATGGTCACCCTATTCTGCTGTTGAAAGGACATTAGAACTTAAAAATATGTCTTCTTTGAGCCTGTTTCTGTTGGTTTGTCTCTTGAGAATGATTTGGGGTTTTTTTTCTTGCTTATTGAAGTATCGCATATTTGAATGAATGCCAGATATTGATATTATAGGTTTAACAATAGGAACTGAGCTAAATGACATTTACTCCCAGAAATGGCCATGCCTCTTTTTCTGTCATATTATTAATGCAGAAGTTTGAGTCAGTCTAATCATGAGTAGAGTTGAGTCTGGCTTTTGTTGTTGTTATGGTAAATTTCAGAAGACTAGAGGTTTCAAATTCATCTTGCTATGGGCACAAGCTTGATGGGGTTCTGCAGGGTTTTTCTCAGTATGGAGTTTCGCCTTTAGCTTTCAACCATTCCTAAATGTCCATGCCACAGAGGTTCTCTTTCTCTATTCTTACTCTTCCTCTGGAGGTAGATTGCTGTTGCTTGGTGGTCCATGTTAGGTTTGTATTGGGGACAGAGTGGGAGTTCTCTGAGTATTTTAATTCATACTCAGTCATGGGAAGGTCCTATGTACATGGGCCATTAGGGTGGGAATTTTTCAAACTTGCTGCCCCTTCTTCCTATGACAGCCAATTCTGCCTTCCAGCTATGATTGATCTTGAGCAAGAGTTTCCTACTCCTCTCCTAGAAATAGAACTCTACTTGGTAAAGTTATGATGTTTTGACCCAGACATTTTTCTGCTTCTCTCCCATGGGTTGAGCTTTTGCCCCTTTCTCAGGTGCAATGTGTGTTTTGCCTTTACTTCTTCCAGGACTCCTAACACATGTCCTAACACATGTAATTTTCCAGCTTGGAGTTTCCTTGGTCATGTATATAGCATAAATGTATACCCTAAACCTACATAAGATACAGACCCATGGCCACAAATGCTCAGGGGATACTTCCTTCCATCCAGAAATGAGACAGGAACCACAACATTTTTTCTTGTATTCTTATGCATAGGACTGGAATTTTTCTACTCATGATTTCACTAAGCCTTTTGTGGATTTCAGCTTAATGCAGGGATCTCAATTCCAGCCTCCTGCTGTATATGGACCCAGTGAGCCTCTAGATTGCCAGAGTCTAGCTGTCAGTTCAGCTCACACACTTAGTGTTCTGGATTTTAGTTTTGCTTGTTTCTGGCACTTGTGTTTTCTATATGTATTATGTATGCCTGTATCTTTTAAATGCATGCCTCAGTTCAAGTATGTATTAAAATTTATGTCATATTTTATCCATCAATACTAGAAGAAAGAAATATTTTTAAGTTATTTAGCCAGTCATGCTGCTGGGACCGTAGTTTATAATTAAACAGTAATTTTGCTTGTTCCTCATAGTTTCTAGAAGTTTGTTTATAATATCATGCAGTGGTTAAGAGCAGTTCAGACTCCGATATCACAACATTTCGGTTCAGATCTTCTCGTATCACTTTGTCTTGAGACTTTGGTAACCTATTTGACCTCTCAATGCCTTGGTAGCCCCATCTGTAAATAGAGAAAATGACTTCTACCTCATAGATATGTTATAAGAAAGCAGTTAGCACATTATATGTTCTCAATAAATGTTACTTTTTTTTTTTTTTTTTTGGAAAGCAGGATTTATTGAGAGGACAGAAAAGCTCCCACAGTGGGAAGGGACCCAAAGAGGTTGCCCAAATGTTACTCTTTTATTAATCATCTTAAAATATCTCATTTTAGTCTATATCTTAAGCTCTGGTTTTGCTTATGCTTTTACCATGATGAAAATACTTTCTGTACTCCTTTTGTTAGTGCTTAATACATTGCTTTGGTCACTTAACAGCAAAGCTTATTTTCCCCTAAATGGCTACCTCAGTCAAAAACATAAATGATAATGCTGCTTTCTTCAGACTGCCCAAATATCTCAAATGTAGGCTAGTATTATTTTCATACTTCAAGTAAGTTATACTTAGAATACAAATACATGGGATGGCCTATCTCTACAATGAACACAATAATCCAATACCCCAATATTCATATAAGGTTATAGGAAATAGGAGATGTATTGCTTATAGAATAGACAAGAATCTCTAATTATTGAATTACAAACAACATTGATTTGAGCATTACCAAGAACATTTATTAACAATAGAATGTTAATTTATAGGTATTGTTACTTTTTGCAATGGAATAAACAAATACTGTATTTTCCAGTAATAAGGACATGTAAGGAAGAAAATATGTCCCTTTAAACGGGAGCTTAGAAAGTACTAAAAGCATCTTCTAGTCTAATTACTAGGCAATTTTAAAGCAGTTTTATGCAAAAATATATTTCTTGTTTGTACAAAACCTTTGCTCTGTTTGCTATGGAAAAGTAGATTTTAAGTAGTGTCTGAAACTTTTTGTATTGTAGATAGGATTTCAACATAATTTCAACTCAGAAAGAAAACAATTTATCAGCTAGTGTTGTCATTTGGGAAGAAAAGAAAAGAAAAGAACACAGTTATCTGGTAGTAGATTACAGAGCTTATTCGTAGGCAAAAGGAAAGGAAGGGGATTTTAGCCCTAGAAGCTGTTGGAATAGACAAAGAATGTCTGGGAAAGTTGAAGTGACATGGGACAAAAACTCCCCTTTCTGTGTTGTACTTTTTAAAGAAAATTTAATATACTATGCTTAATATAAAAGGGACTTGAGACAATCAT
The DNA here is from genome assembly GCF_000164805.1 of Carlito syrichta. NCBI lineage: Eukaryota > Metazoa > Chordata > Mammalia > Primates > Tarsiidae > Carlito > Carlito syrichta. The sequence continues at coordinate 53,749 of NW_007258800.1, forward strand.
CATCTCTGAGGAAAAGTACATAATATTTTAAACATCTGAATATCACATATCCTTGAACAAAAGGTCTTTACTAACTTAGAAAAAACTCCTAAATAGATCTCAAATACATACCACACTCAACTTGGACACTTAGTTTGTGATTCTACTCATAATCTGAGGAAATCCTTTATATGCTAGTAGATCTCTTGTTTTAAATTTTATCAATTTTTTTAATATTATGTTAATAGATGTCATATATTAAAGTTACCGTGAAGACAATGTGTTATATTGGAAAGAGCTGAGCTCACAGGTTCACAAGGTTGTACTTCTTCTAATACTGATCTAGTTTTGAAAACTTTGTACTCTCTGACTCTGAATTTTTTCATATGAAAAATAAATAAGAAAAAAATTCCTTTGTACTTTCTTTTCACAGGACTTTTGTGAAAATTAATCCTGATAATGTATGTGCAGTACTTTGTACAGATTGATGATGATGTTTATTATTTAAATTACATAGTTTTAAAGAAATCTTAACCTTTATGTCTTCCTCTCAGAATTTTTCTTATGTTCTAGGCCTTTAATGATTGACCCCCAGGGTCAAGCCAATAAGTGGATCAAAAACTCTGAGAAAGAAAATCAGCTTAGTGTTATTAAGCTATCAGATTCAGACTATATGAGAACACTGGAAAACTGTATTCAGTTTGGAATTCCACTTCTATTGGAAAATGTTGGTGAAGACCTGGATCCATCGTTGGAGCCTTTACTGCTTAAACAAACTTTTAAACAAGGTATAAGGCAATTAATGTTCATTGGTAGAACTGAAAGATGATTGTATTATCTTTGAGGCATGAAAGAAGCCCACTACAAAATTTAATAACGTTAATAACTCAGAACTTCTGGATCATTCTTGTGAGTGAAAGGAAACTTGGAACAAGCTATCGGGAATAAACCTTGGTCAGGTATTCTAAGATAAATTCTCTTCACTGCCTTAACACCTGTGATCTGGACTGTTCTAGAGAGAACATAAAGGAGTTGAAACCAGTTTGAAATTCCTTTATCTTGTGACCATTACCACACAAAATCCATTACTGGGAATAGCAATGGTGGTATGGGCCAGAGTTGAGTTTAGGTTAACATTACCCACCCTACATCTTACTGTTTATAAAAATGTGTTTCTGCTAAGTACTAGTATCATTAAGAATTTTAGTCATTTAAAAACATTTTGAAATCATGATTGAAAATTGATGGAGAATGAAAGCTCACAATAAATCTTGATTTACAAAGCTTTATTACAACCAGAGAAAATGTCCTATATTACCCTAGAATGAATTCTTCTATATGATTGCTTATTTGCTGCTGTATCTGTGACTCTTGTCACGCCTATTTTCTATTTCAAATTACTTTAGGACCTTTTATTTGTTACCTAGGAAAGGCCATAGAAGTACCTAGTGGGAGGGATATATAACTGGGTCACTTATGCATTTGTTTTCTGAAATATAGGTGGCATTGATTGCATCAGACTTGGTGAAGTCATTATTGAGTATTCCTTTAATTTCAAATTTTATATCACCACAAAACTGAGAAATCCACACTATATGCCAGAGCTGGCTACAAAGGTGTCTTTGCTCAATTTCATGATAACTCCAGAAGGACTTGAAGATCAACTACTAGGTATTGTTGTTGCAAAGGAGAGGTATGTATTTTCTTAGAGGCTTCCAGATGGTTTAAGAGGGTAATATTTGTAAGCCGTTAATATTTTTGTTTTGTAATTATTTCGAAACTTTGTCAAATTTTATATTTTGTTATTATAAGTTAAATAATCATATGAAGCTTTAAATTTGCCATTCTGTAACAAGTAGGTTATAGACCAACCATGTTATATTGGGCTTTTAGTATGGCAGTGGAATTCAGGTTACATGCCATGACTTCTGACTTGTATCTGATTATTTGAGCCAGAAATTTCACCTCTAGGAATCTATGCTATAGACATAATCAGAAATGCATTAATTTCAATATATATAGAATAGTAATTAAAATGAAAATGCTTAGCACAAAAAGGAAAAAGTAGCCTATAAAACTATATGAACTATAGGTAATTTTTTTTAAGTTAGTGGATGAATGTTTATCTGTATATGCACAAAGAAAAGAAATAAGATTGGAAAGGAATACACCAGAATTTTAACAGTGATTATTCCTGTGGTGGTAAGACTATGGGCAATTTACATTGTTTTCTTCTTACTTTATATATTTTTCTATTACTGGTATGTATTACTTTTGAATGAGAAAAACCATTATGACAACTGGAAGGGCTATTATAGTAAAAATTGCTTCTGGAATGAAGTCTGATTTCACTTGAAGCTTAATATAACATTATGAAGTGGTCTATTACATGAAATTAGATTAACAGTGAAAATATGTAACCATGAGATGTTACTCTCAATATCTAATATACCCATGTAGGTAGTCTCCAATACAGAACAGTGTCATAATATATTCTATTATATTACATGATAGATTGTGTTATTTTGAAGTTTCATGCTATCTTTTTTTATTAAGACATAGTGCTAATTTTGCATTTCATGTAAAGAGCCAGTTTTATGGCCATTTTTTCTATGTTTGCTATTAAAGAAAAGATTGTAAAAATGAGATTTAGTGATGATGAAATCAAGAAATAAATAAGACATTTTATATTCTGACTTTCTTCTCCAGTTCTTATTCTCACATAACCAGCTATGCTATATGGATAAATCTAATATATATTCTTAAAATTCCTGTGGCCCATGTTATTGCCACATTTTATGTGTATACAATTAATGCTTTTTGGCTTGAATGTCTTAAATTGTTATTTGTATGGAAGTATTTTTTCTCTTTAAATTAGGATAAAGAGATTAATCACTTTATTTTATGTTACATGTCTACAAAATTGTGATATATAATATTTAGATATAAATGTAGATATAAAACTACAAATTTAGACTAAATGTTTCTGTCTTTTTAGGCCAGAATTAGAAGAGGAACGAAATGCTCTTATTCTTCAATCTGCAGCTAATAAGAAACAGTTGAAAGATATAGAGACAAAAATTTTAGAGACATTATCATCATCTGAAGGAAACATTTTAGAAGATGAAAGTGCAATTAAAGTCCTAGACTCTGCCAAATTGATGTCTAATGAGATAACAAAGAAACAGCAGGTGAAAAAGAATCCTTTTGATTCTTAAAATTTTAATTTTTCCTAGTCCCTGAAGAAAAGTGTTATAGTAGGCTTATTGGAAAAGAAAAAGAATTGATAACATATCAAAATATGGAAACTAATTTTAAACTCATAAGAAAATATTTTACTTCTAAATTATTCAAAACGTGGTCTAATCTAGTTGGTATCTATACACAGAAGAAAAGTTTGTTGTTGTTTTTTTTAGTTGGAGTCTCACTCTGTCGCCCAGACTGGAGTGCAGTGGCATGCTCCCGGCCACCGCAGCCTCGATCCGTTGGGCTCCAGCGATCCTTCCGCCTCAGCCTTCCAGTTAGCCGGAACTACAGGCGTGCGCTACCATGCTTGGCTAATTTTTGATTTTTTGTAGGGACGAGGTCTCGCTAAGTTGCCCGGGCGGGTCTCGAACCCCCGGGCTCAGGCAATCCACTCGTCTCAGCCTCCCAAAGTGCTGGGATTACAGGCTGAGCCACCGAGCCTGGCCAGAAGAAAAGTTTTAGTTGATTCTCCTAAAAATCGAATTTGAGAACTTTATCTTACCTCCGTTCCTAGTAGGAGTTTGAGGTGTATGGAGGCAGTTGCTGGTTTATTGGACAATAAGGGGTTATAGGAATCAATAGGGATGTTCTTTTGACATATCTTGTCATTTACTTGTCCAGGAGAGAGGCATGAGAGTTAAAGGTGGCAGGTGGATGGGGGGCAAGTTGTTTATGGCCAATAGTGCATTTATTGAGAATTAATCTAACATGGTTGAATGATATTTTTATAACACCTATCTTTTTGCAGAACCATATAATGTTATAGTTGGAAGAGGTTTTAGCTATCAGTTATTTTTGCACTTCATAGTTGAGAAAACTAGGGCTCAGAAAGATTGGCTAAGGTCTAAGTTTACACAGTTAAATGATATTATAGAATGACTTCTGTAGACTAACTTTATAATTTTTTAGAACTTTCAGTCCTCCTTGGCCCACTCAATAAATTAAGTACTTCTTCAATTTGGGGTAGTTAAAAAATAAAAATAGACCTAAACAGAGATTGCAGTAGTCGCTCAGCACCTTCCATTGCTCCCCATCCCAATCCAGACCCATATTGGGACAGAGAACTTTCAGAAGGTCTAGACATCCTTACCCTTTGGATTTATGTGATGGTAATAACTCTATCTGGTCAGGTGTACTGTTTGAGTGTGTGCTGCTTTTTTAATTTTAGGAGAACCAAAGGACCAAAAGAGTAGAGTCTTATACTAATATTCTATGACAGCCTCCCATCAGCTACCATGGCTGAGGTATTCTGTAGTGTTCCCCTTCCCAATTCCTGTCCATCAGAGCAGAACAAGCTTCTTATTGTCCCCTCACCAAACTGGTTTTCAAAGAAAGAGAAGATAGAAAGCATGTATTGGCTTATTTCCTATTAAGACTCAAGGAGAAAGAGATACATAATTATTTATTTGTTCAAGTACTTTATCTTAGGAAAACAGTTTTTATAAAACATAATCTGACTGGATCCCATTTCAGACATGGTTTTAAATTCATTAACTATTTTGATCCAAAATATACTCTGGATCTGGTCCTGAATTCTAGTCTACCTTTCCTCCACCTAAAATAAGAAAAACCATCTTCAGAGGATGGCTCCTCCACATAGTCTAAAACCTGCTTTTCCCTTTATTACAGCCCACAAGATTAAACAAACACGACCAAAATTTTAAACCCTCATTCTGTAGATTTCAAGATTTACCCCTACCCCTACTCCAGTGGTTTTCTGACTAAAGTTTAATCTTTCATGATTCTTGGAAAGTATTTTATACACACACACACACACACACACACACACACACACACACACACACACGTGTGTGTGTGTGTATGTATCACAGAACATTTTTACAAAAAATAAACTACCCTCTTTTAACATCTTAACATACACTCGCAGTATTCATTTCTTGGAAAGTGTCTTGTTCCTTGATTTGAGGCTGTTAATAGTAAATTATTTTTTTAAATGTACTTATACTTCCTAAGTGTAGCATTTCATATTAAGGGTCCAAGTTTAGCAATTTTGTTTATAAATATACTATAGATATAGTATATTTATTTTTGTTTATAAATATACTATAGATCATGTCATGGAACATTAATTAAATTATTATTTACTATGTATTTATTTATTTGGTTCAGAGTCTCACTCTGCTGCTCAGGCTGGAGTACACTGGCATGACCACAGTTCACAGCAGCCTCTACCTCCCAGGCTCAGGCGATCCTTCTGCCTTAGCCTCCCTGAGTAGCTGGGACTACAGGTGCACCATCACACCCAGCTAATTTTTTTATTTTTTTGTAGAGATGAGGTGTCACTATATTGCCTAGGTTGGTCTCCAGTTCCTGGGCTCAAACATTTCTCTCACCTCGGCTTCCCAAAGTGCTGGGATTATAAGCATAAGCCACTATGCCTGGCCTACTTTTTAAAAGTAATAGCCATATGTACTGTTTGTTTTTGCTTGCTATTTCTATTAATGGCAAAATGACATTTGAGTTGAAAATTCGAGGCTTAAATAGCAGAAGGTTTAAATGGAGACACTAAAATTATGCTTTCTTATGCAAAATGTCATTAATTCCCATTGTTGATAAAACTTTGTTTTACTTATAGTCAAGACTGTGTTTCAAAACTTACTTTTGGTTCATTTGTAGTTATACAGTATAATGTTGGGGAAAGTGTGTTTGCAAGGAACAGAAACTCCCTCAAGTTAGCCAAAATAAAAAAGATACATTTTATTTTCACAATTATAGGATGTACATCCAGACCTCCAGGACACATAGGAAGCATTAAATTTCTGTGCTCAGTCTCTCCACTTATCTCTGGGGCTGTGTGGTCCTTCCGTGCTTCTCTTTACTCCATCTGAAAACCAGCTTTTTTCTATAAAACTGTTGCATCTGTTCCTTCATACACTCATCTGCTATGTAGAAACCAATATGTAGAAAAGGTCCTACTACATTTTAGCACTAATGCCAGTACCACCTGACTTCACTTTCTGAGGCCATTAAAGTTTTAATTCTCCAGGGGAATTTTTGATTAGCTTATCTTAGATCTGATTCTATAGGATATCAACCTGTTTGAGTTGTCAGTTGAAGAGCTATTATAGTGGAGAAAACAAAATTTTTGGCAGTTACTCTGCAAAGAAACTCTATTCAGCTAGAAAAGTTGAATATATAAGAAGCAAGTTTTAAAAAATTATTCTTGATGCATAAAGTCATCAACCAACAAATTGTTTTGAAAATCTTTGCCATACATACTCTGTGCTGGATTCTAGTACATGAGTTAACACCTTAAACATGCGTACATACACACTTGCTCTTTTCCCCTCTATCTCTAACCTATTAAAATGAAAGAGGTGAATGACTATAATCAACACATGGCAGAATCAGGCAAAGAATAAGTGAAGATTAACAACTGATATTTCTCAAAAAAGAGATCATTAGTGGTTAATCATATTTTTAATCTGTAAAGCTTTTTTTTTTCCTTTTTTCTTCTCTTGTTTTCCTTTTCTCTTCTTCTCTCTGTAGTTATTTCCTTCTTCCTCTTTCTTTTCTCTCTTTCTAACTTTTGGTATGATACCACCATGTTTTGTAAATATTTAAAGTCATATAATTTTGTCATTGAATTAGGAGGTTTTTAAAAAATATAAACTTAATTGTATGAAAAGTGCGTAATTAAAATACATTCCCTATTCTTAATCTTGTTTTATCTCTTCTCTTAGATTGCAGAAAAAACAGAACTCAAAATAGCAGAGTCTCGAGAAGGCTATAGACCTATTGCTAAACATTCATCAGTACTATTCTTTAGCATTGCAGACCTGGCTAACATTGATCCCATGTATCAGTACTCTCTTACCTGGTTTGTGAACCTATATATCAACTCTATTCATGACAGGTAAACATTCTCTAACTTTATTCATCTTCCACTGGTTGGATTTTCATAATCCTTTCCATTAAATATAACTTTTTTCTTATTACTTACGTAATATGTATTCATTATAGAACATCTAAAAATATGGAAAAGTAAAAGAAAGAAAGATAAGTGAAAGAAAAGAATGAAAGAAAAATAATTAAAGCCTCTTCTCTGTTTTAAATAGTTGTTTTATGCCTACTCAAGATTTAGGCATAGAGGGACAACCTGTAGTCCTTTTTTCTCATCTCTTAAATATTTCAATAAAGGAGACACATGCCTTATTTTTGCTGACGACTCTAGTTTATCTTTCTCCAGCCATGAGCTCTCTAAAAGGTTTCAGTCACACATTTCTAATAGTTGTATAGGGTGTTTTCACTTTAATCAATTAATGAATGTGCACAGATTTTGGAGTCAGACTGAAGTTGGGGATTACGTCTCAATTCTGCCACATACTAACTGCATGACTACAGGCAAGGCAGGTAACCTGAGGTAATTGCTTCAGTTTTTCTTATCTATAAAACAGAGATAGGCTGGGTGCAGTGGCTCAAGCCTGTAATCCCAGCACTTTGGGAGGCGAGGCAAGAGGATTGCCTGAGCCCACAGCTTCAAGACCAACCTGGGCAACATGGCGAGACTTGTCTCTGCAGTAAATCAAACTAGCCGGGCGTGGTGGCATGTGCCTGTAGTTTCGCCTACTTGGAAGGCTGAGGCAAAAGGATTGCTAGAGCCCAGCAGGTCTACACTGGGGTGGCTGTGTGTGTGCCACTGCACTCCAGCCTGGGCTACGGAGTGAGAATCCAACTCAAACAAAACAAAACCAAACAAAAACAAAAAACCCAGGGATAATAATAGTACCTACCTTTTAGGGTTATTATGAGAATAAAATGAGATAATATTTGTAAGGTCACCGTCACACAAAAACAAATGCCTAGAGTTTAGTAACTGCTGTACTTAAGTAAAATAAAAATATTTGAGCCTATCACATGTGCTATAAGAAAATTCTACCTACATGGGCTCTTGTAGAACAAATCTCTCTTGAATGTTTGAAATCCCTAAGTTTTCCCAGTTGGAATTTGGAATTTGGATTTACACAATCTACATAATGGAGAAAATAAAAGTTAAAGAATTTATATAAATGTCAATATCAAGTTTCAACGAAGGTGTGGAATAATTGGAACCCTCATACACTGCTGGTGGGTTTTTAAAATAGTGTGGCCACTGTGAAAGTTCTTTGAAATATTAAACATGGATTTCCATAAGATCTAGCAGTTCTGCTCCTGGGTATATATCCAAGATAATTGATTACATATGTTCACACAAAAACAAAGTTTAAAAAATTTAGATATAAAATACTGTATTTAAAAGTTACTTGGATTAGTTTACTTCCCCCTTCATTATATGCTGTTATTTCTAAGAAATACAGTTAGGTTCATTTGTTTATTTTTATAATTCATTTTAGGAATTTTTTCTCATTCTTGTTGACTTCAATTTTATTACGTGTTTGAGTACATAAACAATTAATAACTCCAAAATTCAATCCTGTACAAAAAGGTCTACTCAGAGAAATGTCACTATACTCAACCATTTCATCCCATTTCCATGGTCCCAACTATTACCTTTTTAAAATCAAAATTGTAATTTTGAGATAAGTGTAGATTCACATGCAATTATAAGAAATAATAGAGATATCATGTACCCTTTACCAAGTTACCCCAATGGTGACATTTTGAAAACCTATAGAACAATATCACAACCTATATATTGACATTAATACAATCAAGATACAGAACATTTCCACCACCACTAGGATCCCCATGTTTCCCTTTTATAGCTATATTCACTTCCCGCCCATACCTACTCCCTCTATAACCCTTGGGAACCACTAATTTGTTCTCCATTTCTGTAATTATATCACTTCAAAAATTTTATATAAGAGAAATCATATAATGTGTACCTTTGAGAGTGGCTTTTTTCACTCAACATAATTCTCTGGAGATTCAGATTGTTGTGTTTATCAGTAGTTTGCTCTTTTTTTTTTAACTGCTGAGAAGTATTTCATGATATGAATGTACCACAGCTTGTCTAATCATTTACCTTTTAAGGACATCTCAGTTATTTCCTGTTTGGGGCTCAAATGTTAAAACTACTATAAACATGCATGTACTTGTGTTTGTGTGAATAGACATTTTCATTTCTCTGAAATAAATACCCAGGAGTACAATTGCTGTGTCATGTAGTAGTTGCTTATTTATTTGTTGTTACTGTTTTAGGAAACTGCCAAACTGTTTTCTAGAATGACTGCACTATTTTATATTCCCACAAGTATTACGTTAAAAAAATGAACTGCAAAAACTGAAACCAATTTTTAAATATGAGAGTGTAAAAAAGAAAATATAAGCTATAACTCCACCCAGAAATAACCATAAGTTATTTTGTCTATATGTTTTCTGACTTCCCATGAATTTAAAAAAAATGTGTAGATCTTTATCTAGATTTTATGTTACTTTTGGACAGGCATGTTTCATAATTCTTTTTTTTTTTTTAGATTAGAAAATATAGTTTATTTAAAAATAAATTAGAGAGAGGGAGAGAGATTCACCTCCCCAAGGTGGGGGAGGAGGCCAAAGCCAGGAAGCATGATAACAGCCATAGCTCAAAGAGCACATGGCCACACCAGAGTCTAGCAAGGCAATGGCCTGTTTCACAATTCTTTGTCTCTTACATTTCCCTCCTTAGCATAGAGCCCCACATTAATAGGGATCTAGATTTTTTTAAAATTAACAGATTGTTTTCGTGGGGTAGAATAAGAAATTTAGGATTTTGAAAATAGAGAAATGATATAAACCACTTTTCACTTTCTCATACAATTATACTTTATTTTTTACAACTTTATTTTGAAGTACTTAAGATTCACAAGAAGTTGTGAACAGAAAAATATGTACAAAGATATTTTATGAACCTTTACTGTATTTCTCCATTGTTAACATCATGTCTATAGTGCAATATCACAACCAGGAAACTGACATTGGCACAATCCATAAAGCCTATTCAGATCAGATTTCACCAATTTTACATGAACTCATGTGTGTATCTGTGTTTCATATGTTTTTAATAGTGAATACTTTCATAAAGTAAAAAGTGTGTATATTATTTTATGTTACTTATATTTTCTTAGTTTTGTTTGACAATATATTTTCCTGTCTTTTAACCTTTTAGTAACAAATCCAAAATTTTGGAAAAGCGCCTACGATATTTAAATGACCACTTCACATACAATTTATATTGTAATATATGCCGATCACTATTTGAGAACGACAAGCTGTTATTTTCCTTTTTATTATGTGCCAATCTTCTTCTGTAAGTTACTTGCTTTTTCTTAGTTTACTATTTTTAAAACTCACTTGGAATCTAATCTGTAAATATGACTTCTCACAGAAAGATATAATATTGTGCTTTGCTTAGTTCATTATTTTACTTGTGCATTTCGTGGATAACAATGGCTTCTACAGTAGTATTGGTGTTTTGATGTTTATTTGATTTTTAAAATTTACATAATGCAGAATAGTTCACAAAATATTAATGTACAGTTCAATAAATTCTTACAAAGAGAAAATCTGGCCAAGAAATAGAACATTCCCATCATTCCTGAAGCACTTCTTCTTGTACTCCTCTCATGGTCTGCCTGCTTTCTCCCCAACTACTATTCTCATTTCTAACATTGCAGTTTGAATTTTATATAAATGAAAGGCAAGTACTATGAATTCCTTTATCTGACTTCTTTTCCTCAACATTGTTTTTATGATTCATTCATGCTGTTTCATGAGGCTATAGTTTATTTGCTGTGATTGTATTATAGTATAGTAGTTCATTGTTCAGCTTGTTTCTTATTGTGAGAATGGGAGTGATGATTTCAAATTCCTTACATTATCTTTCACAGAGACTTAAATAATAAACAAAAAGTCTTTTACGTTTACTCACATAGTTACCATTCTGATGCTCTTTATTCTTCTGTGTGATCCAGAGTTCCATCTGTCTGAAACTTCTTTGAACACTTCTTGTAGTGTAGGTCTGCTTCTACTCATCTGAAAAATAAATCAGTATACTTTTATTTCAGTTTTTGTATTTTTTATCTTTAGAATTTGCATTTGATCTCTTTAATATTGCCAATTTCTTCATTATGTTCATATTTTGCCTTAACCCCTTCATCATGTTTATAACTACTCTAACATTCTTGTCTCCTAATTAAATTCTTTCCTTTCTATGTCTATATCTATGGTCAATTTTTCTCCTGGTTATGGATATTATGAATTTTATAGTGGCAAAATTTGGTATCTCTTTAAAGAGTTTTAGGTTTTACTTTTCCAGGTAGTTAAATTACTACTGGATTAGTTTTATCTTTTCAAAAATTGTGCCAGGTGCAGTGCTTGTGCCTATAATCCAGCTACTCAGGAGGTTGAGGGGGGAGGATCACCTGAGCCCAGGAGTTCAAGGGTACAGTGAGCAATGATCTCTCCACTGTACTCCAGCCTCAGTAACAGAGCAAGACACTGTCTTAAAAAGAAAATTTCTGTTTAAGCTTTCTTATAGCAGTTTTAGAGTCTTAACTCTAAAGCTATGTTAGCTTCATTACTAAGATGATTCCTCTCATGTCACCACTGAATTCTTCTAGTGATGAACAAAGATTCAACTCTAGCAAGAACTTATATTTCCCAGTCCTATGTGATCTCTGGGAGCTATTCAGGTAACATGTTACCTGACCTCTTAGAGTTTTACCCTACTAACTCATACCTCAGTACAGCCATTTGCTATATAATGTTTCAGTCAGTGATGAACCATATATGTAACAGTGGTTCCATAAGATTATAATATTATATTTTTACTGTTCCTTTTCTATATTTAGATACACAGATACTTACCATTGTGTTAGAATTGCCTACAGTATTAAGGACAATAACATGCTATACAGGTTTGAAGCCTAGGAGCAACAGGTTATACCATATAGCCTAAGTGTATAGCTTGCTATACTATCTTGTTTGTATAAACATACTTTATGATGTTTGTACAATGATGAAATCACCTAATGATGCATTTCTTAGAACATAGTCCCGTCAGTGTTTATCAGTAGAATCAAGAAAACACTTTACGCAGATTTTTGGAGCTCCTTTGCCATTCATTTCTTTCCTCTGACATTCTTCCCACAAATTCCAGTCATTTCTCAGCTTTCCTTATTCTAATCTCTGTCTCTTCAACTCAGCAATACTGCCAAGCTTGGATTTTGATCCCCACCCTACTCTGTAGCCTGGAAAGTGCCTCTAGGCACCTCCAGTGGAGCCATAGGGGTCACCTTATTCATCTCTCTTCTCTCTCAAGAGCCACAGGCCTGTGCTGGCTGTTGTATAATTTCCAAAAACAGTTGTTTCATTAATTTAGTCCAGTTTTCTAATTGTTTACAGTAAGAGGATAAGAACAGTCCTGGTTATTACATCCAGGCTATAAAAGCAGAAGTTGACATCATTCCATTTTTAAATCAACAGTTTTACATCAGTCCTTATTTTGGGCATACAGGGCAAGGAAAGAGATTGACTACCAGGAACTGATGTTTCTTTTAACTGGAGGAGTAAGTCTTAAGAGTGCTGAGAAAAATCCTGATCCAACTTGGCTACAGGATAAAAGCTGGGAGGAAATTTGTCGTGCAAGTGAATTTCCTGCCTTCAGAGGACTCAGGTAATTGTTTAAATTTGATGGTTTAGCATTGAATAATGATAGATACATTTGTTCTATAATCTAGTGATTTTTAAATGGTCGTACAGCTGTCTCATTTCTTTCCCTTGTTCACCAATCTCTTTTTAATTTTTTTTTTCAGTGAAAGGAATAATTATTAAACTTTTTTCCATTAGGGAGCATTTTTGTGAGCATATACTTGAATGGCGGGAAATTTATGACAGTAAAGAGCCACATAATGCTAAATTTCCAGCACCAATGGATAATAAGCTGAATGAACTACAGAAAATAATAATTCTTCGGTGCTTAAGACCTGATAAGGTAAAAGACCAACATGTTCTATTTGGATAAAATTTGCCATTTATGAAGTACCAGGTTTAAAAGTATTGTTAGCTGATTTTTTAATTCTCACACCAAATACTCAAAGCAGTTGATATCCTGCCTTGGGTTCATTGATCTCCTTGGATCTGCTAGTTTTTTGTTTTCCTCAATTTGAGAATATTTTTGGTCATTATTTCTTCAAATATTTTGCCATCCCACCCAGGATTCCAATTATATACATGTTAGATTATTTAATGTTATGCCATAGGTAACTGATAGGCATTCTGTTAATTATTGTTTAATCTTTTGTATATTTATCTTTTAGTTTCTTTTACTATCTTTACATTTGCTGATTTCTTCTTTTGTAGTGTCTAATCTGCTATTAATCCCATCCAATTAATTTTTTATTTCAGCAATTTTGTATTTCATCTCTGGAAATGCTATTTGGTTCTTTTTGTATATTCTAGTTCTCTTCTTACTCGACTCATATTTTCTTGTAAATACTTGAACACAGTTATAATAACTTTTAAAATTCTTGACTGTTAATTCCATCATTTTTGGATTTGTTCCTTTTTACGGATTTTACTCTTGGTTATGGATGATTTTTTTCCTGCTTCTTGGCATGTCAAGTAATGTTTGGATGTTGGACATTGTGGATGTTACATTGTGGATGGGTTGGATTTTGTTATTTTCTTACAAAGTTTATTGAGTTTTGTCCTGCTAGTTCAGGGGTCAACAAAAATCACCTGTGGGTCAATCCAGCCCATGGCCTCTTTTTTTCTAGCCTATGAACTAAAAATTTTTTTTTGTATTTTTAAAGTGTTGTTTAAAAATAAGAAGAATATGCAGCAGAAACTGTACGTGTCCCACAAAGCCTAAAATATTTACTATCTGGTCCTCTATAGAAAATGTGTCATTCCCTGTGACTATGTAATTAAGTTACTTAGATTTAAATTGTTCCTTTCAAAGTTGTTTTAAAAGATTTGTTAGGGCTGGTCTAGAGTAACCTTTATTCAATGCATAGTTTAGCCCTACTACTAAAGTGTCACCCTTCTGGAATCTTTACCAAATGCCCAAGTGATCACCACGGACTTCCTACTGTGGCTATTGAGAAGTTCAATGACTACCAGTCTTGCATGAACTCTGATAGCACCCCAGACTCCTAACTCTAAGCCCCTCCATAGCTCTTTGCTTGACCTCATACATACACACCATAGTATTCAGCAAAGATCTAAAGGTTCTGTTATGCAGATTTCTGGATACTCTCTCTTAGTTGAAGCTGCAACTTTAGCAGGCTTAGCCTCTTTGGATTCTTTTTCTTGTCTTCCCAGCTCAGCATCACTGTGTTGCTCTGCTTTCAATCACTCTCCCTGTTCTGTAGTTTAGAACATACTTCCAAGGAGAAAGCTAAGAGAATAACAGGGTTCACTTTTTCTTTTTCTCATGGATCACAGTCCTACACCACCTATATTGCCCAATGTCTGAAAATGATTGCTTCATTATTTTTGCCCATTGTTTAGTTGTTTATGGTAGGAGTGTAAATCCATTTTCTGTAACTACATTATGGCTAAAAACAGAAAATGGTAGAAGTCTTGTACATGTCACAAGTTTATTAGTTCAAGTATGTACAAATATTTTTCTACAGGTGAGATAAATAGGCTGATACCAATGTTCACACATTTAAGAAAGGTGATTATGGTGTAACAAAAGGAAACATTTTAAATAGAAAAAAAAACCTATGTTCATACTTTGAGTAATATTAAAGAAAAAATTATCTATGATAAATGCTAAAATAGTAAGAAAGACCTTGCTCACAGCTATCACAATAGGAGAGAGAGATGAAGCTCAACTTCTAATACAGGAGGGACATTTGGGGATTTATAGTCAAAGAATAGGTTGTGGGGAAATTACCAAGAAGAGACATCAAAGACAGGGGGAATTCTTGCTCACCAGACCAGCAGAATTCTTGCTGAAAGCAAGCCAAGGTGATCAGATATCCCCTGGGTGATAGTGGTGGATGAGGAATTTGATCAGATATGGAGGGCGATCAGATGTAGAGAGTAGGAGATTCTCAATAAACTGACTTCAGGAGGATTCTTGCTATAACTGGGCTCTTGAGGACAAGGTCAAGTAGAAAACAATGCTCAGAGGAGCCTAACCTAACGTTTGTTCAAGGAAATAATCTTCATCAGTAAGTAAGTTACACCACATATGATAAGAAGGTGTTGAAAGTGATTGTAGTAGCCCCCTCCTTCCTTTTTCTGAACTCCTTCCTTCTTTCCTTCCTTCCTTTCTTTTTTTTTCTTTTAACATTTTGTGTTTTTAGTAAAGTCTCACAAGAAGCATTATCTCATTCTCTTTGAGTAGATTCAAACAGAGGTCTACATAATTACTTTACTCCTGAGTATTTCTCCTTACTTTAACTTCCAAAGACCGTTGTACATTGTTAAAAACTTACCTAATTCTTCCCTCCATGATAGTTGTGTTATATGTGTGTGAAATCATTATATGTGTGTGAAATCACCTGTATTAACTAAAATTAAAATTAGCATAGGGCCACGGGGTAAAAACTGTAGAAGAGACCTGAGCCCTACAAAGGTGCAACTATGATTAAGAAATGAACAAATATGTTGTTTTTAAGTTTGTTTTCACTTCAACAGAGAGTAATTGATTATCTTCATGTCCTGAGCCCTGGGGAGGGAGAGGCTGCCTGCAAAATATAAGCATATTTTTCCTTAAACCATTAGCATAAAGTTGCACAGGTCTCTTTGATGACATCCTCAGGTTTGATCGACTGAGTTGAAGGGCATGAGCAACTCTAATCTCCAGGGATCCCACCTCCCATATACCTCTATAATGGCTTACTGCCTAGGGTCCAGTAGCCGTTGGTTACAGGACTTGCTCTATAGATAGCCTCTGTTATAAAACCTAAGAATAGTGTTTGAGATGTTTTTCAGACTTTATACTCTGACGGACCCAAGGCCCCACCTGGACCCAGGACACATACTATGAAGCTGACTCCCTCCCAGAAAATTGTTCTGCACACAAAGACAGTTTTGACATTCCCTCATGACGTCATCCCCAACCAATCAGTGTGCCCGTTCTCTAGCCCCCTGCCCATGAAAATATTCCTTAAAAAAATCCTTGCCTAAGACTCTCAGGGAGGCAGATCTGAGAATTGTCTCCTGTCCTCTTTGCTCAGCTGCTTTGCAATATTAAACTCTTTCTCTACTGTAACAGCTGTGTCTGTCTGAGTTTCTCTGGGTAGTGGGCATAAGAACCCAGTCAGGTTGTAAAATGTATGTATCACTAGACATAAGTCCCTTGAAGCCTAAAACAATGCTTTAGTCATTGTTTTATTACAATAGCCTCCCTTGTTCATGGTAAACTGTCGGAATGAATAGCTTTGCATCTGGGAAACACCTGCCTATTTGCACTTCACAGAATGACTTCCTAATGGGCAATAGCAATGTTCCAATACCTCATGTGGGTTTATTGCTTTATCTGACATGCTTGGAAACATGTTTTTACACACAGTAGTACTTATCCATTAGAATATACAATAATTGTCTGTTTATTTGTTAAGGTTTCCCTCTAGACTGTGAGATTCTTCAGGTTGAGACCCATGCTCTGTATCTCTAGGACTTAGGGCCTGGCAGGTGGTAGAAGCCTAATAAACATCTATGTATTAAGTTGAATTGAATGAACTAAATAGAGTTAAAGCCTATATTATTCAGGGTTCTCCAGAGAAATAGAAAAAAAGGGAGAAGAACAGATTGATTGATTTAAAGGAATTGGCTGAGATGCTTATGGAGGCTGGCAAGTCTGCTTGGTAAACTGGTTGACTAGAGATCCAGGGAAGAGTTGATGTTACAGTTCAAGTCCAAAGGCAGTTTGCTGGCAAAAAATCCCTCTTTCTCAAGGGAAATTAGGCTTTTTTCCTCTCTCTCTTTTAAGGCCTTCAACTGATTGGATGAGACACTCCTGCATTATGGAGTGCAATCTGCTTTACTCAAAGTCTACTGATTTAAATATTAAACTCATCTAAAAATACCTTCACAGCAATGTGTAAACCAATATTTGATCAAATATCTGGGTATCATAACCTTACAGGTCATCTTTGGCTTATTTACCTAACAATTTGCCCATCTTTCTTTTGGATTGTTAGTTTCATACTATCAATTTATATACACTTTTTTGTATCTCAGGGAAATTATTGCTTTGTCTGTGTTCCTGTATGCTTTTCTTGACCATCAGACTCAAATTTTATTCTTTGTTGTTTCTAAATAACAATCAAAGCTGTTATGTGAAGCAAAAATTCTCTAAAGATCATATCTTCTCTCTTCAACAGATAACCCCAGCTATAACCAATTATGTAACTGACAAACTAGGGAAAAAGTTTGTAGAGCCTCCACCATTTGATTTGGCTAAGAGTTACTTGGATTCAAATTGTACCAGTCCCTTAATTTTTGTGCTATCTCCAGGAGCAGATCCTATGGCCAGTAAGTGCACATACTGTAAACTCTTAAGAAATTATAAATTAAGCATTTTACTCAATACCCATTTCTTACAGTATTATAAATCGGTTAGAATATCTAGTATTTATAGGAAAAGGTAACTAGAATTTTTCATGATAAAACACCTATTTGTAAGGCATATTTTATAATTCTAGAGTAAATAGTGTGACCATTTTTTATACCCCTCATAGGCCTGCTGAAATTTGCAAATGATAAATCTATGTCTGGAAATAAGTTTCAAGCTATTTCACTGGGACAGGGACAAGGACCAATTGCAGCAAAAATGATAAAAGCAGCAGTAGAAGAAGGAACTTGGGTTTGCCTACAGAATTGTCACCTTGCAGTGTCTTGGATGCCTACATTGGAAAAAATATGTGAAGATTTAACTTCTGAAATCTGTAACTCATCATTTAGGCTTTGGCTCACAAGCTATCCATCCCCAAAAGTACGTTTATTTCCTATAGTGTTCAGTACATTTATTTAGCTATTGTATATTTTAATCAAGCTTTAGATCAGGGATGACTAACCTGTTGGCTTCCCTGAGCTGCATCAAGTAAAGTGGAATTGTCTTGGGCCGCACATAAATTATATAACATAGTGTACATATATAATAAGACTTTTTTTTTTGAGTTGGAGTCTCACTCTGTCGCCCAGACTGGAGTGCAGTGGCCGCTCCCAGCCACCACAGCCTCGCCTGCCGGACTCCAGCAATTCTTTCGCCTCAGCCTTCCAAGTAGCTGAAACTACAGGCGCATGTTACCACACCCGTCTAATTTTTTGATTTATTGTAGAGATGAGGTCTCGCCAAGTTGCCCAGGAGGATCTTGAACCCGCGGGCTCAGGCAATCCACTCACCTCAGCCTCTCAAAGCGCTGGGATTACAGGCTGAGCCACCGAGCCTGGCCAAGACTTTTATTCTTTATATTTTTGTTATAACATTTAGAAAAATGAGAACAATATAAGGGTAGTGGAAAACTTGACCTTTTTGTAAAACTAATCTATCAATTTCTGGTTCAATGGAAGTGGTCACAATTCTTAGTGAGTTCTCAAGGTGCTTGTCAGAAATGTTTGTTCAAATCTTGCTCTTTGTGTGCTTCATAACTGAAAACCTCTGCTCACAGATGTACGTGCTGCCGGAAAGCGATATCATGAATAAAGCGTGATTGTAAACTTCAAAAACAGAACTACACATAGGTTCACAAAGAAAATAGATGCTAAAAAACACATGATGTTAAAAAATTTTGTGGGATCACATTACTAGCTGACCCGGGCCACATGCATGCCTGCTTTAGATGTGTAACCTCAAGAGGTTTTACAGATATTTGTGGAACCCTCCATTATACCTATTTTTTAATCCACTAGTGTGTATGCATTTTTTTATGGCCTGAACTTGCTATCTTGTGTAATGTTCTCCATTTATTTTGTCTTAGTTCCCAGTAACAATTCTACAGAATGGAGTAAAAATGACTAATGAACCTCCCACAGGTCTTCGGCTAAATCTCCTCCAGTCATACCTCACTGATCCAATTTCTGATCCTGGGTTTTTCAAGGGATGCCAGGGAAAAGAACTGGTAATATTCACCTTTTGAAACTTTTAAAATATGTTTTATAGTGATAAAATATGGAAATGCAAAATTTTTGTTTAATAATGTTTTTATAAAAATTGTATTTAACAATTTTTTAAAACTTTAAGCATCTTTTAATTTTAGATTGGGGGTGCACATACATGTTCATTACATGGATGTATTGTGCAGTGGGGGGGACTGGGTCTCAGGTGGTTCATTCCCCACATAGTGAATATTGTGCCCCAAAAGTAGTTTCTGAACCTTAATCCCCTCCTTGCTTCCCCCTTATTGGTGTCCCCAATGTCTATTATTCCCATCTTTGTAGCCATTTAGCTCCTGCATATAAGTGAGAACATGCAGTGTTTAGTTTTGGGTTTCTGAGTCCTTTCGCTTAGAATGATCTCCAGCTTCATCCATGGTGCTGCAAAGAACATGATTTCATTCTTTTTTATGGCTGCATAGTATTCCGTGGTGTACATACCACATTTTCTTTATCCAGTCAGTTGTTGATGGGCACTTAGGTTGGCTCTGTGATCTTGCTATTGTGAAAAGTGCTGCAATGAACATAGACTATAGGTATCTTTTTTTGTATATTGATTTCTTTTCCTTTGGGTAGATCCTTTCTAGTGACTTTGTTGGGTCAAATGGTAATTCAATTTTTAGTTATTTGAGAAATCTCCATACTGTATTCCGTAGAGGTTGAACCAGTTTACAACCCCACCAACAGTGGATGAGTGTTCTCTTTTCTCTACAACTGTGCCAACATCTGTTGTTCTTTCATTTGCTATTAATGGCCATTCTGACTTGTGTGAGGTGATATCTCATTGTGATTTTAATTTGCATTTCTCTGATATTTAGTGATATTGAGCATTTTTTCTTATGTTTATTGACTGTGTGTCTTCTTTTGAGAAGCATCTATTCGTGCCTTTTACCCAGTTTTTGATGTGGCTTTTTGTTTTTTTATGTGTGGAGTTGTTTAAATTCCTTGTAGATTCTTTGTGTTAGGTCTTTGAGGCATAGTTTACAAATATTTTCTCCCATTCAGTAGATTTTCTGTTTGATTGTTAGGTGATTATTTCTGTTGCTATGTAGAATCTTTTTAACTTAAGTCCCATTTGTCTATTTTAGTTTTTGTTGCAATTGTTTTTAGGGTTTTTATATTAATTATTTGCCTAGGCCAATGTCTAGCAGGATGTTTCCTAGGTTTTCTTCTAATTTTTATAGTTTCAGGTCTTACATTTAAGTCTTTGATCCATCGTGAGTTAATTTTTGTATAAAGTAAGAGATAGGGGTCCAGTTTCATTCCTCTGCATATGGCTAGCCAGTTTTCCCAGCATCATTTATTAAATAGGGTGTCATTTCCCTGTTGTTTATTTTTGTTGGCTTTTCAAAGATCAGTTGGTTGTAGGAATGTGGTTTTATTTCTGGGTTCTCTGTTCTGTTCCATTGGTCAATCTGTCTATTCTTGTACCAGTACCATGCTGTTTTAGTTACTATAACCTTATAATATAATTTGAAGTCAGGCAGTGTGATGCCTCCACAATTGTACTTTTAATTAGAATTGCTTTGGCTATTAAGGCTCTTTTTTGATTCCATATAAACGTGAGGATTATTTTTTCTAGTTCTGTGAAGAACAAAGTGGGTATTTTGATTGAGATTGCATTGAATCTGTAGATTGCTTTCAGCAGTATGATCATTTTAACAATAATGATTCTTCCAATCCATGAACATGGTAAACTTTAAGCATTTTTTAACACGACAGAAATTGTACCTATCTCATTCATCATTTTATTCCCAATAGTTTGTGTTCTGCTTCCCACATAGTAGACATTGAAGTAAGTATTTGTTGAATGAATGACTGTATTGCAGTTTGTAAACCAAAGCTCAACAGTGGTTTTGATTTAGACGTGAGAATATAAATCTATTTTCACATCATTTATTTATTCTTTTAACAAATATGTGTGCTAGGCCCTCTTCTAGGTAGTAGATATAAAGTAATGAGAATAAAATAGATGCACCAGAGAAATCTGCCTTCATGGAACTTAAATTCTAGTAAAAATGGTTAGTCTGCTATTAATGCTTTTCAGTGTATTCATCAAAACTGTTTTGTACCAGAGTACTGGGGACTTTAGGGGACCCAATAAATAATACTTATTTCCCTGCCTGAATGCTTACCTATTGAGAAACAGGTAGAAATATAAACATGTGGGAACCAAATTATAAGCTTAATTATTGATATAGACTAAGTTGGAAGGTATAGCTTATATCTGTGAACAAATGAGTTTCATATTACTGAATCCTAGAATCAATCAGATTTATCCACCCAGAGGAACAAAGGAAAACTCAATTTCCTGCAAGACATTCACTCTGAGAGAGAAAGGGGAAGCTGGATTAAACATATCTGATAAATTTTCTTCAAATTTACTAATCAGATAACTCACTCCCTTCTCCAGCAGTGAGTACAAGGATGGAGAAAAGTCGTTAATTAATGTAAAATACATTAGTTGAGGTCTCTCCACATGAGAGGAAACAGAACTGGGGAAGAATCACCCCTCTCCCTTTACCCTGCATATATTATTTAGCATATTTGTCTATTTGAACTAGAAAAAGAGTGATATTGAAGGTAAAATAAAGGACTAAATTCTTCGAAAGTCAGCTAATTTCCCTCTACTTAGTGATACTTTCTGTATGTCCCTAGTTCTGTGCAATAATTTTGTTTGGTAACTCTGGAAAAGAGAGAGGATATTTTGTGGTTTTAGCAAGAAGGAGGTTAGTAGAATGGAGAAGGTAGTATGATGTCTGATCCCCATTAAGAGTTTTAGCTTCTGCAATTAGAGGAGACAGGGCCAGAAACAGGGAAAGGAAACTTCGAAAGATTCTGAGTATAAGCAGAGCTAATTTGGGACACACTGACTCAAAAATTGTGCTGAGTTGGAGAAGAAGCACTCTCACTCTTGTATTGCAACACTGAGTGAGCAATGTTGGTACCCTAAGTATTGGGGTTTGTGGGACATTCTAAGTTAGCACCCTTGCCATGTATCGTCATTTTTATGATGAACAGTGACAATGAGTAAGGTTTCACCAAGCAACTTCTCTGGTAGTATAAACAAATGGAAGCTGGGGTAGGTGAAGTAAGAGTATAAATGCCCTATCACATGGGTTCTCAGTGTACTACATCAGGTTCCCCTGAAGAGCTTGTTCAAATGAATGCCCTTTGATAAGGCTAATTTCTGACAATTAGGTCATCAATAATTTGAACTATCTTCCTTTGGCCATTAAAAGTAAATATAATTTTTATAGTCACAGTTTATTGATATCTTGGAATCTGAATTACCTAGCAAAATGACAAGATACTAGTTTTTTTTAATATATATTTGTCTCCTATACTCAGGTGAATTCTTCTTAAAGGCAGGGACACATTTCTATATCCCCATTCATTCAATAAATATTTATTGAACAACTACTAGGCACAAGACACTCTTCTAGGAACTGATGATATGATAATGAACATATATATAAAAATCCCTGTCTTCATGGAGTTTATATTCTAGTCGAAGGAAAGCTGTGGAAGACAGGTTCAACCATAATCCCCATAAGCCTGAGAAGGCTATTAAAGCTACAGGGGTCAGTACTCCACTCCTGGGATTCTGATTTGCAAAATTTGAAGTAAGGCTCAAGAACTGGTATAAATATAGCACATTATAAGCCACAACTAAGTAAAGTTTATCCCTGGGTTGCAAAAATGATTCAGCTTACAAAAATAAATTAATACGGTACACATTAACAGAATGAAGGTTAAAAATCATAGGATCATCTCAATAGATACAGAAAGAGCATTTGACAAAATTCAATATTTGTTCATAATAAAAACTCTCAACAAACTAGGAATAGAACAAAATTACTTCAACATAATAAAAGCCAATATGAAAAGCCCACGACTTATATTATACTCAGCTGTGGAAAACTGAAAACTTTTCCCTAAGACAGAAACAAGGCAAGGATGCTCACTCCTTAGAGCTAATCAATGAATTCAGTAAAGTTGCAAGACATAAAATTAATATACAAAAATCAGTTGCATTTTTAGACACTAATAACAAACCATCTGAAGAGGAAATTAGGGAAACAATCCCATTTACAATAGTACCAAAATCAATAAAATACTTAGGAATAAATTTCTAGGAAATGAAAGACTTGTACACTGAAACCTACAAAATATTGATGAAAGAAATTAAAGAAGACGCAAACATGGAAAGATATCCTATGTTTGTGGACTGGAAGACTTAAAATTGTTAAAATATCCAAACTACTCAAAATGATCTACAGATTTAACTTAGCAATCCCTATCACAATCCCACTGACTTTTTTTTTTTAAAGAAATAGAAAAAAACAATTCTAAACTTCATAAGGAACCACACAAAAAATTTTTGAATAGCCAAATTAGTGTTGAGAAAAAACAAAGCTAGAGACATCATACCTCCTGATTTCAAAATATATGCATATTACAAAGAAATCACCCCACACATATGAGGTCAACTAATCCTCAACAAGGGTGCCAAGAATATATAATTGGGAAAGTATAGTCTTTTCGACAAATTGTGTTGAGAAAACTGGATATCCACAATGCAAAAGAATGGAACTGAATCCTTACCTTACACCATACACAAAAATCAACTCAAAATGGATTAAAGACTGAAATGTAAGACCTGAAACTGTAAAACTCCTAGGAGAAAACATAGGGGAAAGATTCATGACACTGGTCTTGGCAGTAATTTCATGAATTTGACATCAAAAGCATAAGCAACAAAAGCAAAAGTAGACAAGTGGGATGAAATCAAACTAAAAAGCTTCTGCATAGCAAAGGAAACCATTGACAGAGTGAAAAGGTGACCTATGGAATGGGAGAAATTATTTGCAAATCATTTATCAGATAAGGAACTAATTTCCAAATATATAAGGAATACCTACAATACAATAGGAAAACAAACCAATAACTTGATTTTAAAATGGGCTAAAGAATTGAATAGACATTTCTCCAAAAAAGACATATAAATGGTCAACAGATATATGAAAAAATGCTCAATGTCACTGTCAGCAGGGAAATGCAAATCAAAATCACAATGAGGTACCATGTCACACCTTCTAGGTGTGAGATCCACCCACATAAATCCACCTTCCCCCACTCTTTCTCTCAAGATCTGCTTTTAGAGAACCCCAACCTAAATAAAGTCCAAAGATAGATGTATTTATTCCATTTTCTAAAACTTCAAGGATGGCCCTGCCTTAAGAAAACCCATTGTAGAAAATATAGGTACATTAGGTAGTTGCTGTCATTGCAAAAAACTTCTTGCCCTATTAAATGTTTTAACACAGTATTCATCTAGCATATTTTAAAAATACTTTGATTTATTTACGTTCCAAGAATACCTCTATTCAGTAAAGCATACTGTACTTGCATTTTAATATTAAATAATTTCTGTTATTGCGTCACATAAAAATAGTAGATGAACTTTCACTGGATTTTTAGCTGTGTTTGCGATGGTCTAACTTAAAATACATGTTGTGTATCATATTTGAAATTTACTTGGGAAAACCTTAAAGAGATAGGCATCCATCCTCCAGAGTACTAAAACACGTTTAGTGAGAGGTCCAGGCTACATACACATCACACACGTGTGGATGCCACAAATAGTTCAAATAAACAATGATTTTTAGAATGATTTCTAAATAAATTGGGATTTATTTATATCATAATGATTAATCATTCCCCTGCACTTATAGTCTCAAGCTTATGCAAGCAAGTTTACAGAATAACATTTGAGTATTGAAGTTGTAAATATCCACAGGTAATAGCAAGGTATTATTAGCCAATACTTTGGTAAAATAGGAACGTGTTTGCACTTTAATAAAGCTTTATATTACTGTGGTTTGTCCAGCTTTGGATACTTGAATTAAGTCATGGAATGAATACTTTTTATAGTAAATATCATTTCAGATAGCATTAAAAAAATAAAATAGATGTTTGGGCCAGGCACAGTGACATGCCTGTAATCCCAGCACTTTGGGAGGCGGAGGCAAGAGGATTGCCTGAGCCCAGGAATTTGAGACCAGCCTGGACAACTTGGCAAGACCTTGTCTTTACAATAAAAATTTTAAAATTAGCTGGACATAGTGACATGCACCTGTAATTCTGGTTACTTGGAAGGCTAGGGGGGAAGGATTGCCTGAACCCAGTAAATTGAGGCTGCTGTGGCTGTGAGCTTGCCACTGCACTCCAGCCTGGGCAATAGAGTGAAACTCTGACTCAAAATAATAATAATAATAATATAATTAATAAAATAAAAATAGATGTTTATAGAGATATGTAATCATAGAGTCTTATAATAAAAAGATCACTCATCTATTCCCCTCATTTTACTAATGAAAATCTGATGAAAGTTTTTCTTATTGTGTACTTTTTATATTAAAGGCCTGGGAGAAATTGCTGTTTGGAGTTTGTTTTTTTCATGCCCTTGTGCAAGAGAGGAAGAAATTTGGTCCTCTTGGTTGGAATATTCCATATGGATTTAATGAATCAGACTTGCGCATTAGCATTCGACAACTACAGGTAAAATTAGAAAGAAATTAACATTTATGAAGGATCACTATTTACCAGACTCTAGGCAAGTTCTTTTGCTTGGAATAACTGGTTCAGTTCTCCCAACACCACCAGTAGGTGAGTAGATAGTAATAACTATGGTTTATGAAGCACTATCTTTGCCTGGATTCTTTCTGCTGCAAGTAATGGAAAATCTGATTATCTCACATAAAAAAGAGGTGCAGAGAAAGGACAAGCTCTGGGGTTTGTTGATTCAGCAACACAACAGTGTTGTCATCAAGTACCCTGGTTCGTTCTTTTTGCAGTGCCATCCTCAGTGCTGACTTTAAATATGTCCTCACCATTTTCTATATTCCTCCTCCGCTCAGTCAATTCTACAGTTTATCTATGTCAATTAACAGAAACAGCCTGTCTAAGCAGAAAAGTAATTTATTGAAAGGTTTATATGAAAGCTCAATCACCAAGACAGCTGCAGAGCCAGGCTTCAGAATTATATTCAGAGTCATGCCATGTCTGATAAGAACAGAATCTCTACCTGTGTTGAATATTAGAATCACAGCTTGCATTTAACTGCCCCATACATTCTAGTCTACTGCAGGCCCTCTGATGTCATGACCACATTCAAAGAGATGCTTTGTTGTTCCTGCTTCTTTGTACCCAAATCCCCCCCAGTTAGTCTAAGGTGGATGCATCTGAAGTGCCACGCCCAGGTGACAGGCATAGACTTTAGCTCTAAGAGAGCTTGGGGAAGTGAGTAGTTGGCTTTTCACACAACCACAAAATATTAATATTTTTCTGCTTCTTTACTGTTCTGGAGGGCCTTTATGAAATGGGGCCTCATGAAGGGAAAAGGAAAGTATTGATAAAGCTGAATTAGGAACTACTATATTTCAGCCAGGTAGGTTTTTGTAAGGCTACACATATTTAATCATTTTTATACCAACGTGTAAAATAAATTGTAACAGATGACTTTATAGAAATTATTGACATTTTACCAACTTTTGAAAAACAATACTAAGGCAGAAACCTTGAATGGAAAAATTCTGTCAATTTGAAAATCCTTTTAACAATTATTGAAATTGGTACTTATGGAATTTAAATTTATGATGAAATGACATTGATTTTAAACATTGGTTTTTAAGACCAAGTTAGTTGGTACAGCCTAAGCTTGGAAAACATTTTTCTAAAACCATCATACTGCATATAATAAATCAGTTGAGAATTCTGCATCTTCTCGCCGGGCCCCAGCCTGCAGCCCCTGGTATCATCCACCTTTCTAGTCCCAATGATTGGCAACTGCAAGCATCAGCTGGATCCATCTTTCATATCTTCAGGAACTGGAAACACAAGAGGGGATTAATCTTTAAACTATCTTCATCTAGTCATGCCAACAGGTTACCTCTCTCCAAACAGGCAAATCAGAAAAAAACAAACAAACAACAACAACAAAACCATGGTTAAGTGGATAGACAACCAGGGAATGAGTTGTTGGTCTCCACTTCTTGCATATGCCACAAATTTAACATTACATTATCTTGGGATCTCTTCCTTTAGTTTTGGGGATGGAGGGGACCCAGTTAAACATACCTTTCCCCTTACCAAAAAGATAAGAAAGAGAAACTTTCCTCTTTTCACAAGTATCTCATTCCAAAAAAGATGGTCTTCCCCGTTTATCAATCCTCCTCTCATATTTCTTGACATTTCTTTTCCTCCTAAAAATGTGGGAGTCTCAAACAAAGAATTGGGCCTTCTTTTAATTTGACTCTGGAGAATTGACAAATATGAGCAAGAACCCCCCAAACAGAATTTATTTATTAAAAATTGTGTATTCTTACATGTATAAATTTCAGTAACCTTCAAAGTACTCTCCGTTTGATGAAATACATCTATTGAGACACTTTTTTTCACTGCTCAAAATAGTTCTTGAACTTGTTAATTTGGATGTCTTTTAGTGTTTCTGCCATTTTTTATTTCACTTCTTCCACATTGGCAAAATGTTTCCCTTTGAGGACTTTTTTCATCCAGAGAAACAAAAACAAGCCGCTCAGGGTAAGATTGGGTGATTAGGGAAGGTATGGCACTGGGACATTGCCGGTTTTGGTCAAAAACTGAACACTCAGTGTGGTGTGGGCAGGTGCGCTAATAAATTACTCATTATGAAATAGACAAACACATTGAAAGAATTTCCAAAAAAAGTCACTGAAGCCAAACACAGCCTCTTACAACAACACTATTTGTTACACTGTTGCCAATGGGTTCCTAAAACAATTACCTAACAGTAGAAACCTATACTACAAGGGGCCTGCCCACCAAAAGATAATTCCAGGTTTTTGGAGTCCCCCCTCATATATTTCTTAACTATGCACCATTTCTACTATAATTCCTGCACTATTATGGTGACTTTTTTTTTTTTACTATTAAGTTAACTTTTATGGGCAAGAAAAGCTATCATCCGGTAAAACTTGCATCATTCCAGTACACGTACTACCAAAAATTCCTGCATATTGCAAAACGCATGGAATCTGGAAGAAATAAATTCAAGCCTTCATATTCACTTTTCAAGACTAATTTCCTACTCTACAGTTACTGGGAGTTGAATATGGCAATGTAAAAACTATGTAAATAGTAGTTTTTATTGCTATTATTACCATAATAGGAAAACTAGAAATGATATGTATTACCTCCCTGTGGAACTATGTCACAGTGCATGACTGAGGCTCTAGCACTACAGTTTGAAATTGCTTTGTTTTTATTACACAGTGAGAGATGTCCTAAACCAGGCACCTGGTTCTCAGCCTTGGCACTACTGGCATCTTGGGCCTTATAGTTCTTTGCTGCGGGCAGCAGTCCTGTACACTGTCTAGCAGCAACTCAGGCCTCTACTCAATAGATGCCAGGGATCCCCCAACCCCCACCACAGTTTTGACTATCTAAGTTAACCTTCAGACTTGCCAAATGTACCCTTGGGGACAAAATTGACCCCAGTTGAGAGTCAGTGCCTTAAAACAAGGTTTATCCAAAGTTATATGAAAAATACTTGGTAATCTCCATGTCATTTTTTTCATTAAATGTTTTTCTCATTAAGAGGCAATACATGTTTATTTCCAAAAACTTGGAGAGGCAGATAAGCAAAGCAATTTAAGATTTTTATCTTAACATAAACAATACCAACCACCCAATGACAACCCATAATGATAATTTCTTCAACTCCTCTTCTAGATAGATAGGTAGATAGATAGTAGATATTTAATACTGTCTTAAAATAGAAACAAAGTGAAAAACTTAAAGGTTTTCTTTATTTCATTTTTATTTTGTTTTAGTTATTTATAAATGAATATGATACAATTCCATTTGAAGCTATATCTTACCTGACTGGGGAGTGTAATTATGGAGGAAGAGTGACAGATGATTGGGACAGACGTCTTCTGTTAACCATGCTGGCTGACTTTTACAATCATCATGCAATTGAAAACCCTCACTATAGGTTTTCTCCCAGTGGAAACTATTTTGCACCTCCCAAAGGCAGTTATGAGGACTACATTGAATTCATTAAGGTAACTGATGTCACTGGAATTAGGGTTAAATTTATGCATGATTTTTCTAAAAGCAAATAGTGAAATGTTTCTCTCAAATATATAGGTTTAGACATTATTATAACTTCAGTCATCCTTCCTTCCTTCCTTCCTTCCTTCCTTCCTTCCTTCCTTCCTTCCTTCCTTCCTTCCCTCCCTCCCTCCCTCAATCTATTGTCCTCAGTCTATTGTCCAGGCTGGAGTATACAATAGCACAATCATGGCTACCATAGCCTTGACCTCCTGGGCTCAAGCAATCCTCTGCATCAGCGTTCCAAGTAATTGGAACTACAGGTGTGCACCACCATGCCCAGCTAATTTATTTATTTATTTATTGTAGAAACAAGGTCTCAACGGGTTGCTCAGGCTGGTCTTGAACTCCTGGCTCAGGCAATCCTCTTGCCTCAGCCTCCCAAAGTACAGGGATTAGAAGTGTGAGCCACCACACCTGGCCTTCACTCAACTTTCAATGCCTTTTTTTTCCTAGCAATTACTGAAAATTGGAAAAGTTTGAGTCTTCTGTTATTTTCTGTTTAGTTGATTTTTAATTATTTTGGTCTGTACTTCTGCCCTATGAATTAAGGAAAAACTTTCCCTCTACTCTCTTAAGTTCAGTGGCTACAGCCTGCCATTTAAACTGACAAACAACAGAAAAACAGAAGAAAAGGCATAGAATTTTTATTGATGTTAATATTTTTATGTGCACAGGGGCTTTGCAGAGAAGGAATGACAACCAAAAGAAGCAGTTATTCTTGGGCATTTACCATTTTTACAGAGGGTAATAAATGGTGGAAAAGTGACTAGACTAAAAAAAGGGGATTGGGGCTTCTGGGGACACTAAATTGTGGGAAAGTAATTAGGAAATATATGGGGGAAACTAATAGAAGATAAGGGTTATTTTAGTGAAGTCTGTCATCTCAGTACCACCTTTTTTTTGTCTATAGTGTTGAGGGTAGTTCTCCTCATCCTGGTACAGGAGAGGGGGAAATATATGCCACTGTCACAGAGCGAAATGTATGACCTGCTTTTAGGCAGATAAGGAGATGGCAGAGAACTCTTTCTGTAGCTGTTGGTTCTGAATTGCCTTCAGCTTAAAATAATCCTTATGCTAAAGTAGCATATTTTGGGGTGACATGTTCCGATCCCCCTCAATATCCTGTGATAATCTGATACATGCTTAACCTATTTTCTGGTAGAAACTTCCATTCGTTCAGCACCCTGAAATATTTGGATTACATGAAAATGTTGACATCTCCAAGGATCTTCAACAAACAAAAAGCCTCTTCAAGTCCTTACTCCTCACCCAGGGAGGCTCCAAACAAACAGGAGCCTCCGGAAGTACTGACCACATTCTATTGGAAATTGCCAAAGATATTCTCAACAAGGTAATATTTAGCTAAAATATGTTGCTTATAATATAAATAAAAATGATACTGAAATGATAATCTGAAAACGGCGTGTGCCAGCATAACCTTGAGCAAGTTTTGCCTCTCTAAGCATTAGTCTCCAAATCTCATAAGTGGTGATAATAGTACCAATTTTATGAGGGGTTTTTTTGAGAACATTAAAGAGACCATTAATTTAAAGTGGTTTGCAAATGTCTGGCACATAGTAAGTTCTTAGCAACTGTGGTTGTGAATGAGCTTGTGTAATGAGAAATGATGATGTTATTGTTTCAAAATAAAAGATAGAGATCCTATTTATTAAATAGGGGAAATGTTCTGAACTTGTGGTTCAAGGAGAAATGGCTTTTAATCTATACCTGAAGAAGTGAGGAGGCAAAGGGAGATAAGATCAGTGCTAAGTCAGCCATTACAGCTTATTCTTTTCATAGTAGCCCAATGTACTTAGCTCTACTAAGTAGCACAGCTCTCTATTCTCACCTTTTCCTGCAAGTCCTAAATTTAATAAAGAACTACTAAGTGAACTTTTTAAAGATTGTGGTCCTAAGTACAGATCTTCACAATACCCTCCCCCCACCGTAAGTACTACAGCTATCCCCGTATTTCATCGTCAGGCGCTCTGACAGAGCAGAACCTGGCCCCTGGTCCATGTGCCTTCAAAGTCCATGGGAGCCTATTCACCATAAACCTGACTGTGACCACTGGGAAGGAAGGAGAGCAGCACTGGCTGCAGCTGTGGAAGAAAGCAAACTAGCCTGCTCCAGCCCTGCTCCTGTGCTGCTGCCTCTGCCATTTCTCACCCCTGGTCCCCACTGCTTCTGTGGTTCATCACTGTGAGGAAGGGTTCTTCTTACCCTTACAGGAGTATGGCTTTTACAAGATCCCTAACAGGGTACTTGGCAGGGGCTTTGGGGACATCTTTGGGATAAAGGAGTTATCTGAGCCAAAGGGCCCTTTATGACATCACCCATAGTGACTCAGAAGGATTCTTTTGCACCACCCAGGGGCCATCACCTAGGGACAGTCTGGGAAGCTCAGCCCTCTTGGTTTAGGACTTCCCTAATTGGGAAGTTCCATTGTCCATTTAGAAGTGTGAATTCCAGTGTCCTGGGACTTGATCATCAGTCCCAAAGTCCCCTTTGCTTCTTAAGCGTCTCTGAGGTGCCTCACAGAAATTAGACACTTGACCTTCCCTCTCCCAATGCCCTACATTACACTGATTATTTGGAGTCAGTTGATAATTTATTAGAAATAAATATACAACAGTTGTGAAATGGTATGATAGTTTTATCAATGGAAAATAATTTTTAATTTACAAAAATACATTTTAAAACTTTCCAGAAATATATCTTTTGCAAAGTGCTGTAGTAGTTACATGGGCCTTAGAGTTAGAAACCTATAGATTTAGACAGACAACTTTATTTATTTATTTATTTATTTTGAGTTGAAGTCTCACTCCTTCACCCAGGCTGGAGTGTAGTGGCATGCACGCACACGGCCACCCCAGCATCGACCTGCTAGGCTCCCGATGATCCTTCCGCCTCAGCCCTCCGAGTAGTCGAAACCATAGGCACCCGCTACCACGCCTGGCTATTTTTTATTTTATTATAGAAACAAGATCTCGCCAAGTTGCCCGGGCTGGTCTCAAACCCGCAGGCTCAGGCAATCCACTCGCCTCTATCTCCCAAAGTGCTGGGATTACAGGCTGAGCCACCAAGCCCAGCCAAACAGACCACTTTATGGCTGTGTGCCCTTGGGCCAGTTAAACTCTCTGTAAATGTCCTCATCTGTAAAATGGAAATAATAATGGCCCCCTAACATGGTATGGAGAGGATTAAATGAGATAATGTGTGGAAAGCAGTTAGCACAGTGCCTGGCACACAGTGACACCCTCGTGTTAGCTGTTATTGATATTATGGTTGAGTAAAGCTAGACCCATTCTGAGAGTAATTTATGATCTTCAAAATCTATTCTTTCAGCTCCCTAGTGATTTTGACATTGAAACAGCACTCTTGAAATATCCTGTGACATATGAAGAGAGTATGAATACTGTGTTAGTACAAGAAATGGAAAGATTTAACAAGCAAGTATCTACATCCCCAGTGATTCAGAAGGCAACCAACCACAGTCAATAAAAAGATACAGTGGCACTGAATTGAAAATTTTGAGGTTATCAAAACCTGCCGTTTCATTAGAATTTCCCCCCCTTTTTAAGAGTTCTATAACCTCCTGCCCTAGAAGAGAGCGTATCTTTTATAACATAACAGATGATGGAAAATAAATCTTTTCCTACTGGTTAAAAATATTCATTAATCATAGCTTCTCACCCACCTGTTACTATTCTTCTCAGGAATTAAAGACAAAATAAGCCTTAAGTAGGCTTATGTGCAGTCCCATCTTTTGTCATTTTTCTGCTACCTGACATCCATATACCTCCCTTTCCTTACTGAGTTTAATTCAGCCCATGTAGGCTGATTTGATACCCCATAATAGCAAACAAATTATTTGCTTTGAATTTTTTACTGAAATTTTCTACAATTTCATACTGGTTTAAGGAATGGAGAATTGTTTTGGTTATGAATGTTCTGTAGTGTTTCTGAGTTTATTTTGGTGTCCAGATTTATTGACAATTAGAATAAAATAAATTAAAACACTTGATGCTTTAATTAATTCAGTATTTATTTTATAAAAATGTGTTCACTTAAATATAATAGTATGCTGTCTCTCAGCTACCTAGGCTTTTAGCAGCTGAGACAGTGAGGACAAGAAATATATTTATGGCATTTTTAGCAGTGTGGACCTACATGGGAAGCAAAATATTGGCAAATGTGTAAATGAATATACAGATTATGTTTTAATGCAGTGTTTCTCTAGTTTCAGCCATTGCATAACACCTTTATAACTTTCATATTTGCATGTCACCTGTAATATTGTTTACCTAATATTTTTCCTTAAATGATTGTTTAGATTAGCCAGATCCTAAGCAGAAATAACCAGCGGGCAAAAAATTGTAAAATATAGAAAGTTGTATTACTTTCTATATTTCAAATATGTATGTAATTATTAAAATGAAAAGTGTTCAAACATGTACCACCTAAAATTACCTCACATACTACCAAGTGGAAGGTATCCACACCTTGGGAAGCATTTCCGTAAAGCTGTGAATGAGATTCCTGCTACTCTTCTTTTTGAAAGACTATATGTTGATACTTACTGTCATATATGTGTTGATGACATCATTTCTTTCATTGCAGTTTAATTGTAACTATACGTAATACTCTACGGGACCTTGAGAAAGCTATTAAGGGTGTGGTTGTAATGGATTCTGCATTGGAGGCACTCTCTGGCAGCTTACTTATTGGAAAGGTTCCAGAAATATGGGCCAAGCGATCATACCCAAGTCTTAAGCCCCTAGGAAGTTACATCACAGATTTTCTAACCCGGTTGAAGTTTTTAACGGTAAAAAATTATTTTTATATGTATGAAAAAATTTATTATATATATATAAATATATACACACAAATATATAAAATTTTATTTTTTCAGTTGATTGGGGAAATATTAGTTATTGGCTGTGGTCACTTGAATGTCTCTGATACTAAATGAAATGTGATTAGTACTTTCATGGTATTCTAACCAAAATTTTAGAATATTGAAAAAGGCACACATTTCAAAGTACTGAGTAGAATTAAAACTTTACTTTACCTAAACTCAAGTAATATGTGACATTTATATTTTTGAAGATTTTAAGTGTGTGGTTCTCTGAGACCCACAATGTAATGTTGTCTTGTAATTTTAATATTAATGATAAGTCACAAAAAACCTGAGGCTTGTACCCCAAAATTTTATCAGTGCAAGGAGGCTTTTATCAGTGTAAGGAGGCTTTTGACAGACTCCCCTGGGTTTTCAAAGTATAGAATTATATTGTCCACAAAGAAGGATAGCTTAACTTCCTCTTTTCCTGTTTGGATACCCCTGATTTCCCTCTCTTGCCTGATTGCTCTGGCAAGGACTTCCAGTACTATGTTGAACAGGAGGGGTGAGAGTGGGCATCCTTTTTTTTTTTTTGAGTTGGAGTCTCACTCTGTCGCCCAGACTAGAGTGCAGTGGCCGCTCCCAGCCACTGTAGCCTCAACCTGCTGGGCTCTGGTGATCCTTCTGCCTCAGCCTTTCAAGTAGCCGGAATTACAGGCATGTGCTACCACACCCGACTGATTTTTTTATTTATTGTAGAGATGAGGTCTCACCAGGCGGGTCTCAAACCCGCGGGCTCAGGCAATCCACTTACCTCAGCCTCCCAAAGCACGGGATTACAAGCTGAGCCACTGAGCCTGGTGAGAGTGGGCATCCTTGTCTTGTTCCCATTCTGAAAGGGAATGCTTCCAACTTTTGCCCATTGAGCAAAATGTTGGCTGTGGGCTTATTATAGATGGCTCTTATTGTTTTGAGGAATGTTCCTTCTATGCCTAGGTGTTCAAGAGTTTTTACCAAGAAGGGATGCTGGATTTTGTCAAATGCTTTTTCTGCATCTAATGATATAATCATATGCTTCTTGTTTTTATAACTGTTAATGTATTGAATTACGTTTATAGTCTTGCAAATGTTAAAATAGCCATGCATCTCAGAAATGAAGCCCACCTGATCATGGTGTATGATCCTTGAGGTGTTTTGGATCCTATTTGTTAGAATCTTATTGAGAATTTTTGAGTCTGTGTTCATCAAGGAGGTTGGCCTGTAATTCTCTTTCCTTGTTGAGTCTTTGCCAGGTTTGGGTATCAGTGATGTGCTTCATAAAATGATTTGGGGGAGAGTTCCATCTTTCTTGATTGCCTGGAATACTTTTGATAAAATTGGTATCAACTCCTCCTTGTATGTTTTGTAGACAGTTGCATTTCTATACACCAGCAACAAGCAGGCCAAAAACCAAATAAAAAGCACAATCCTATTCACGATAGCTACACAAAAAAGAAAAAAGAAAGAGAGACTTTGGCATCCACCTAACCAAAGAAGTGAAAGACCTTTATAAAACACTGCTCAAAGAAATAAAAAATGACACAAACAAATGTAAAAACATTCCTTGCTCAGGGTTTGAAGAATCAATATTGTTGAATTATCCATCCTACCCAAAGCAATCTACAGATTCAATGCATTAACCATCAAACTACCAACATCATTTTTCTCAGACCTGGAAATGGCAATACAGAAATTTATATGGAAACAAAAAAGAGCCCAAATAGCCAAAACAATCCTCAGTAAAAGAAACAAAGTGGGAGGTATTACACTTCCAAACTTTAAACTTTATTACAAGACTATGTAACTAAAACAGCCTGTTATTGGTACAAGAGTAGACACATAGACCAAATGGAATAGGACAGAGATTCTGGAAACAAAAATAATCTCTCAACCAACTCATCTTTGACAAAGCCACCAATATCAATCACTGGGGAAAGGGGACCATATTTAGCAAGTGGTGCTGGGAAAACTGACTGACTACATGCAGAAGAATGAAACTGGACCCCTATCTATCATCATATACAAAAATCAACTCTAAATGGATCAAAGACCTAAATATAAAACCTCAAACTATAAGAATCCCAGAAGAAAATATAGGAAACACCCTTATGCACATTGGAGTATTCTTGACCAAGCCCCCAAAGCAAATGCCAGAAAAGTTAAAATAGACTAGTGGGACCTCATCAAACTGAAAAACTTTTGCAAAGCAAAAGAAACCATCAAGGGAGTAAAGAGACAACCCACAGAATGGGGAAAAAAATTGCTAATTATGTATCTGATAAAGGTCTAACATCCAGGATATACAAGGAACTCAAATGAGCTGAAAGGAATAAATAAACAAACAACCCTATTAAAAAGTGGGCAAAGGACATGATCAGACACTTTTCCAAAGAAGATATACAAGCAGCCAACAGATACATGAAAAAAATGCTCAGCCTTACTAGTCATCAGAGAAATGCAAATCAAACTACAATGAGATACTACCTAACTTCAGTAAAGATGCCATCATTAATAAATAAAAAAATGACCGGGCTCAGCTTGTAATCCTAGTACTTTGGGAGGCTGAGGTGAGTGGATTACCTGAGCCCACAGGTTTGAGACCAGCCCTGGCAACTTGGCGAGACCTCGTCTCTACAATATATCAAAAAATTAGCCGGTGTGTTAGCCCGTGCCTGTAGTTCCAGCCTCTTGGAAGGCTGAGGCTGAAGGATCGCCGGAGCCCAGCAGGTGGAGGCTGTGGTGGCCAGGAGCATGACACTGCACTCCAGTCTGGGTGACAGTAAGACTCCAACTCAAAAAAAAATCAAAAAACAACAGTTGCTGGTATGAAGAAAAAGAAACGTTTCTACACTGTTGAAAAGCAGCGTGGTGATTCCTAAAATAACTAAAAATTGACCTTCCATTTGATCCAGCAGTCCCTCTCCTGGGAATATACCTGGAGGAATTTAAATAGTTCTACCAAAAAGACACCTGCACACACATTTGTGGTTGCACGATTCACAATAACAGAAACATGGAACCAACCATACTGTCCATCTTTTAAATATTTTTTAATTTATGGAAGTTTTGTGTAGATAACAAAAGCAACAGTATAGAAAAGAGTATTGAAAGGGAATCCTCCTTACAGAATCTACACAATTTTCTCACCATTTTTCTTTCTCTTCACTTCCTAGTGATTCTTAGAATTAACAAATTAGTGCCGGGCTCGGTGGCTCAGCCTGTAATCCTGCACCTTTGGGGGGCTGAGGTGAGTGAATTGCCTGAGCCCGCGGGTTTGAGACCCGCCTGGGCAGCGAGACCTCATCTCTACAGTAAATCAAAAAATCAGCTGGGCATGGTAGCGCATGCCTGTAATTCTGGCTACTTGGAAGGCTGAGGCGGAAGCCCAGCAGGTCGAGGCTGCAGTGGCCGGGAACGGCCATTGCACTCCAGTCTGGGCGACAGAGTGAGACTCCAACTCTAAATAAATAAATAAATAAATAAAAAGAATGAACAACTTAAACAAATGAGTCATCTGAGTTTTTCTATCATTTCCTCATTTCTCTCTCCTCATTCACCCTATTAATTTCTGACTTAGTCTGTCCAGGCTGCTATTTTACAAAGTAAAATAGTCTGGAGAACTTAAAAAAATAGACATATATGTATTTCTCATAGTTCTGGAAGCTGGGAATTCCAAGATTAGGATGCGATCATGGTCAGGTTCTTGGCAAGGGCTTTCCTGGTTCACAGATGAGAGAGAGAGAGAGACAGAGACAAAGATCTCTCCTATTTCTTCTTATAAGAGCACTAATCCTATCATGAGGGCTCAAACTTTATGACTTAATTACCTCCTGAAGGCCCTAACTCCAAATTCAAACACCTTGGGAATTAGGGTTTCAACCTATGAATTTTGGAGGAAAACAAACATTCAGTCCATAGTATCTTCCCTTTCTTCTTCCTGTTCCTTTTAAAAACAGCTTTTTGCACACTTCCTAAAATCCCAGGACAAATCCTAGATCTAGCACTTATTATCTTTGTGACTTTGTGCAAATTACTCATCTTTCTGTACCCATTTCCTCATCTGTAAAATTGGAGGAATAATACCTAACTCACTGTTATTTTATAGACTAAATGAGATGCTACATGTAAAAGTGCTTAACACTGGCTTGTACTAAGCACTTAGTCAGTGATAGCTAATTCAGAGATTGGATAAGTAACTGACTACAGACGCTAATGATATTTGGCTAAAGGAAGCTCTGGGTGAGTGAATTTTCTACACACTTGCCTTCTGAGTTCTTATAGCTTTCTTGAGCGTGATGCTGCTTCTGCCTGGCTTTGCCTTTGACAGACTCCATCTCTTTCTCTACCTTCTCTTGAACTGCTAGCTTGCACTGTTGGCAACATCTCCAGAAGCAGTTTGTTCTCTTTCTCCGAGGGAGCAAAGCTGGCTTCTATTGCTTGCTCAGAGACAAAGATCATTTCATTGATTCATCTGTTCATTCAACAAACATGAATTGAGACCCCACTTTTTTCAAAACACCTTATTGTGTGCTCTATGATAAAAAGATCATTTCAATATGAATTCTGCCTTCAAGTTGCCAATAACCTACAGGGAGACAAACTGTGTATCTAAAGAAAACTAATATAGTAAGGGATGTGCCATAAAAGACCAAATGTAAAACACGCTGCGAGTTCAAAGACAGGAGAGAGTTCTTTGGCTGAAGAAAGCTGAGTTTGTTTCATGGATGACATAGACTGGAGCTGGGTCTAAAGGAGATAGCTGGGTAGCTGTTGGATGAAAGGCACTGTATATTTAGGACTGATTCTGTTGTAACAAAAATTCTAACATAAGCAAAAATAAAGTCTGTTCTCTTGTGTAACTAAAAACTCCAGGGGTTAAGGTGCCTTCAGGTCGAATTTGACCTGGGATACAAAATGGGTCCCTGATCAGGGCTTGCACTTCATCTCTTGGCTCCATTCCCTTTGGGTTAACTCCATTCTCAGGTTCTTATCTGATGGAAGCAAGATAGCAACAGCAACTCTGGCCTCACATCTACACAACTTCAAGGAGTTGAGAGTGAGTTTTCTTCCCTAAAAGTCACAGCAAGAGTTTCTGCATCTCTGGTTTTGATTGGTTTACATGTCCATTTCTGAATCACTATGACAGGAGGTGTGATTGACTAGGAATGAATCAGATAACCCTCCCAGAAGTCTAGGTGGAGTTCTACCACCAGAAGTGCTTGGATTGAGAGTGTAGAGGGTTTGTCCTTCAGAGGAAAAGAAGAATTTGTATCACTTTAATTTAAGATCGGCAGAAAAAACAACTGATGTTCACCCAGCACAGAGGAGACCAGCAAATTGTCTTGTCTGGTTAGAATATAGGATGCTTGAAGGGAAGTAAAAGAGAGATGGAGCTAAAAATATAATTTGGGGCCAGATTGTGAAAAATCTTGAATAAAAGACTAAGAGGATTAAACTTTAATTTGGTGGGTCACTGAAGAATTATGCAAGATTCTAAACCTGATCCAAACTATGCATGGTGAGGTATATTCCAGCACCATGGTTTTAATGTATTGAGCAGAAAGAGGAAGCAAGAAGACAGCACACACTGATGCAGAAACAAGACCATGCATACATGAACTGTAGTGAGGGCAGTGGGCGTGGAGACAAGGGGTTTAAGAGGATTAAGGAATCAACACATGAGGGCTATAGTTAGACACTGTGTAAGATGTCTACAGATGGTTGCTTTGGAGTGGGATAATGTAATAAATCTCCCAAATAATTTATATTTGACTTTTTGCAGAAGATTTGAATCTGTCAAACTATGTTTCATTCAGGGCCATGCTGAAATTATTTTGAATTTCCTGAGAAGAGTAACTAGAAGGGAAAAGAGATAGGAGAGCCAAGATAGGCTGTGTTTGATATCAGGGAAGAGAGTCTTGTGATGGAAAGTGTGGGCAACATCCACAAAAACCAGAATCAGGAACTATACGTCAGGTGGCACATAAGTTTCAAAATGGACATAATATATTTTGTTTTCCCTTTATAGGACTGGTATAATTCAGGAAAACCTTGCGTGTTTTGGCTCTCAGGCTTCTTTTTCACTCAAGCCTTTCTAACTGGAGCTATGCAGAATTATGCCAGAAAATATACCACCCCTATTGATTTAATAGGATATGAATTTGAGGTATAGTAACTCCTTAAACTCAACAGTATGTCATTATATCAAGTCATGTATTTAAGCTGAATTGATATATTATAGCCCATTATAAGCAAATGTTACTTCTTTTCATTCTGTGTTCCATGAAGAAAGTATACAGTATTTGTCTTGCCATCCCTAAGATAGAACTTTCATATGTTTCAACATTTGGTTAAGTAATCCAATGCTGTTCTTCTACATAGCAAAAATTAATATGAGGTACAGTAAAACCTAATAAAATAATTTTAAAAGAACCGTATTATACACTTTAACATACTATGGCTGAAAAAAATGTATCATTTAATAAGCTGTTAAATAGTAGTTTCCCTGATGTGCTGGATATTTAGTTAATGTTTTCTTTGAAATTAAGTTGTCTGGAGAGGAAATTGTTGCCAGTATGTACCTCTCCTTGCAGGTCATTCCTTCTGATACATCTAACACGTCACCAGAAGATGGCGTTTATATCCACGGATTATATCTTGATGGAGCGCGCTGGGACAGAGAAAGGTCAGTAGTTTCAACTGCAAAGACCTTGGCAGTAGCTGGATCATAGATCAGAAAAAACGATCTGCTGCTTTTTGTTGTTGTTTAACCAAAAGGTCTCTTCCAAGGATTAAGGAGTAATAAATAATATCAGAATTCTTTTTTTTTTTTTTTTTGAGTTGGAGTCTCGCTCGGTTGCCCAGACTGGAGTGCAGTGGCCGCTCCTGGCCACCGCAGCCTCGTCTGCTGGGCTCCGGCGATTCTTCCGCCTCAGCTTTCCAAGTAGCCGGAATTACAGGCATGTGCTACCACGCCCGGCTGATTTTTTGATTTATTGTAGAGATGAGGTCTCACTGCCTAGGCGGGTCTCGAACCCGCGGGCTTAGGCAATCCACTCACCTCAGCCTCCCAAAGGCGCGGGATTACAGGCTGAGCCACCGAGCCCAGCCAGAATTCTTTTTTTTTGGTCTTCCTTTTTTTATTATAAAGATGTGGGGTGCAATTCAGGGTCAGGTATACAAACACTGATTATGCAGCTACCCTTGTTGATGAGGTGTGCCCCTCCCTCCCCTAGCAGCTTCCCTCAACTGCCAATCCCACCACCCCTCCTCTGACAGTTTCCCACTACTGCCAGTCCCTTTCTTATAGTATTATAATTGTTCAAGGTCCGCTTATGAGTGAGAACATATGGTACTCGGTTCTTTGTTTCTGTGATGGATCACTGAGTATGATCGACTCCAAATCCATCCAAGTTGCTGCGAAGTCCATGATATCAGAATTCTTACATAATCAGTCAGGCCAGTGCAATTGATGAGTGATTACTTTTAGGTCCTAAATGTTTTTTAGTTAATATTTCAGTGGTCTGGCCGAGCTCAGTGGCTCAGCCTTTAATCCCAGCACTTTGGGAGGTCGAGGAGAGTGGGTTGCCTGAGCCTGCGGGTTTGAGACCAGAGTGGGCAACATGGCGAGATCTCATGTCTACAATAAAATTTTTAAAAAATAGCCAGGTATGGTAGCGCATGTCTGTAGTTCTGGCTACTTGGAAGGCTGAGGTGGAAGGATTGCTGGAGCACAGAAGGTCAACAATGCTAGGATGGCCATGAGTGTGCGTGCCACTGCACTCCAGCCTGGGCAAAAAAGTGAGACTCCAGCTAAAAAAAAAAAAAAAAAAAAAAAAAAAATTCAGTGGTCTTATTAGTAGAAAAGTTAACTGAAATTATTTGCCTGCTTATTCTGTTTTATAATAGTTACCTTCCATTTTGCAATGTGTAGGGTTGCCTCACTTTTAAACAATTTACAGTTAATTATAAGAAAGTCCTCATTTCTATTGGTGAATGGAAAACTTTTTCTTCCATTTTGATGAGACAATAAATAAATATTTAGAATAAATGTTGGATTTCCAGTTTCACTCTTAGGAAATTAAGCAATGCTGTTCCTGTTTAAAATATTTAAGAGGAGGGCCGAGTGTGGTGGTTCACACCTGTAATCACAGCACTTTGGGAGGCTGAGGCAAGAGGATTGCCTGAGCCCAAGAGTTCAAGACGAGCCTCACAACATGGTGAGACCTCATCTACAATAAGTGAAAAAATTAGCCAGGTGTGGTGGCTCATGCCTGTAGTCCCAGCTCTTTGGAAGGCTGAGGCAGAAGGATCGCCTGAGCCCAGCAGGTTGAGGCTATGGTGGCCATGATTGTGCCACTGCACTTCAGCCTGGGTGACAGAGTGAGACTCTGACTCAAAAAATAATAATAAGAGTAGGAGAGAAGGAGATAAAATGTTTCCCTTAGAGCCCTACTCTTAAAAATCCATTTATAGATATAACCTTTTCTCTCCAAAGTCAGGATTAGACTTTGTTTTACAGGGAGCACTAAATACTGAGGTAGGAAAAATTGCCTAAGATGGCTCTACAGAGATAATACAAAGACAGTATTATGAAGAGACTCAACTGCACATAATTCATTTTATTATTTCTGTTTTATTTTTTCATTTTATTTCCATTTTTCTTGACTTAATTTGCCTCATATATTCATTTTTTCCTTCCTTTCTTCCCTCCTTCATTCCTTCAATCAATAAACAATGTAGCATAGTGAAAAGAAACCATGTTTTCTAGATAGGCATATCTGTTTGAATCCTGACTCCGGCACTTAAAAGCTACAAAACTGTGAGAAAAGTACTCAACATCTCTAAACTGCCAACCTTTATCTGTGAAATAGCAATAGAGATGGGGACAAAATCATCATGAGGGTCAAATGTGATAGTGTGGTATCTGTATCATTGATATTTGTCCATTTAAAAATTGGCAGATATTTATATTTACTGTTTTACACTTTACCTTTCCATAACTTTCTTTTCTTTCAGTTCTTTATTGCCACTTTTTCATTTTCTTTTTTACATTTCCTTTATCATTCTAGTCCTTTCTTATATTAAAAGCCAATATCTAAGTAGCAATCTGTTTTTAGAAGCAAATTTCCTAAGTTATTTCTAATAGTTGTTGTCAATTTCTCTTTATAGTGGATTGCTTGCTGAACAGTATTCCAAACTTCTGTTTGACCTGATG
Source organism: Carlito syrichta (assembly GCF_000164805.1). Classification (NCBI taxonomy): domain Eukaryota; kingdom Metazoa; phylum Chordata; class Mammalia; order Primates; family Tarsiidae; genus Carlito; species Carlito syrichta. The sequence goes on from NW_007258800.1 coordinate 97,293, forward strand.
CCCATCATATGGATAAAACCAAGTAAGTATTCTTTTAACAAAATTTCTTCAAGATTTATGATAGATATTATACACTGCTCCCTAAAATAAGTTTTTGCTCAAACCTTTTAGGATTTGGCTCAATTATAACAAACATTGATGAAATATTTACACTGGAAATTACTGTTCTCCCTTTTTTTGTGTGTGGCATTTATATTGAGAATATCTTTCTGCTTCTTTATGCTCTTAGCCTACAGGGTATGTCATTCTCTACTCCTCCCTCGGAGTAGAGGGGGTTTCAGGGATTGTATAGCTGCCTGCCCATATTTTGATTCTGAACTCCTTTTGCATACTGCTCAGAGGCACAAATAAACTTGACAGTCTTCAGTTAGTGACTAGCATTTTCTGGCTATAAAAGACCCCTAAGCCTAGGAGGCAGCCAGGTGCCCCAAGACACAGGTGTTGCAAGCCATACAGGGTGGAGGCCAGTTTTATCCCCTTGGAGAAGTCATGTTCCTTCCCCGTTTCTTCCATCATCATTTTTCCACAAGTCTGAAATAAAAAGAGGTTCATTCTTTTGTTTTCTCTTTCCTAACTTTTTTATTCTTAAATAACAACAAATGAAAACATTTGCAAATCACCCAGAATCACCATCCAACCTATCACATATTTTCATTATTAATGTGGTTTAGTTATAACTATGATAAATGTGACCTTAGTTTAGAAAGACTCCAGTATCTCATATCTGGCTTTTTAGGAATTATCCATAGATTCTTTTGGGGACTTAGTAAGAGTTGATGTGTTTTTCTTATTAATAACCTGCTAAACTGGGCTCGGTGGCTCAGCCTGTAATCCTGCGCCTTGGGAGGCTGAGGTGAGTGGATTGCCTGAGCCTGTGGGTTCGAGACCCGCCTGGGCAACGAGACCTCATCTCTACAATAAATCAGAAAATTAGTCGGGCGTGGTGGCGTACACCTGTAGTTCCAGCTACTTGGAAGGCTGAGGCGGAAGGATCACCGGAGCCCAGCAGGCCGAGGCTGCAGTGGCCAGGAGCGGCCACTGCACTCCAGTCTGGGTGACGGAGTGAGACTCCAACTCAAAAATAAATAAATAACCTGCTAAAAACAAATAGAAACTACAGCTGCTTCTAATTTATGGGCTTCTTGTATTAGAGCTCTAAACAGTTGTGTTTCTCCCTTTGATTCGTCCCCATTTCCTTCACTGTATTTTATTCCTTCTTCCCCACCTTCTCCTTCTCCTACTCCTTCCCTCCCAATCCTCTTGGGTTTTTTAGGACTGCTAAATGATCATAACTTTAAAATCAATTCCTTCTTCTAGATCTGGAATCATGTGATATATGAAATCATTTGCCTTGTTTCACAACCATTATAATATACTAACTGTAAAAAATACAAAAAACTTAAAAACCTTCAGATGTTATAATCATGATCTTAGAGTTAGTATTGGCTTTATTACAAGATAAATAGTTATCTTTTAGTATCAGTGGCTGTATCAAATGAATACATTTCTTTTTTTTCAAGCTCAAAAGTCTCAGATTATAAAGTCGGATGCCTATGTCTGTCCCCTGTACAAGACAAGTGAACGTAGAGGAACTCTTTCCACCACGGGACATTCTACTAACTTTGTCATTGCGATGTTGTTAAAAACAGACCAACCTACTCAACACTGGATCAAGCGTGGGGTTGCTTTGCTCTGTCAGTTGGATGACTAAATTGGACAAATTTAGAAAACATCTGAAAGTAGTAAAAAATATTGTCTTTAATTATTTAAAAAATATACATTATAAAACTAAGTATCTCTGTTATTCTTTTAAATTTTAAATGATCTTTGTGAATGGTCTCTGCATTTTTCGCTTCCCTGATATACCATGCTTATTTGGAATATGGCCTTCTAGAGATAATTTTGAGAGCACTTGTGGAAGGAAAATGTGAAAAAAAAAGTGTTTCTTGGAAACAAATGAATGATCTTTGAAGTTTTTGTTTAGTTTCTTTTTTAAAGTATGATATGTATGTGAAAAACAGATCTGGGGCATTCAATGGATAAAATTTAACTAATATCAGAAGTTATCTCTTTCAAAAGTGTTAAATCAGCTTCAGTAATGGTTTACTTTCCATTTACCTACCTGAAGGAATTATACACAAACATTTCAAATACATAAAGAAATTGTAAATAGGGAAAATATTAAAACAATTACACAACTAAATCCTTTATTTCATACTTTTAAGTCATTAGTTCCATTCTCATAGTAACCCTGTAACTAAGAAAGGAAACTCAAAACAGTGAAGTTGACCTGCAAAGGCAGTAAGACGGCTGGAGGGCAATCCTAACTTCCACAGCCACAGTGATATTGTACTTCCTGGCATTGACTTCATATTGATTTTGAAATGTCAAGTGGTCTCTTTACTACCTTTAGTGTACATTAGCAATTTAAAAATATTTAACAATACAAATACAAAATTTTAGCCAACATTTTATTAGCTTGTGTGGAGTAAATGCCTTCCTTAGGATTTCAATGACACAAGGCCAAGTTCTGTAACCCAAGGAAAATGTAGGTACAGCTACCTAGTGAATCTGGACCACTGGGACAGTCACTTTTGATAAATCAGTCAGAGCAAAATGTTTGGCCTCTCTTAAATGGAAAATTGATTCTGGTTTGCAGTAGCTATGTGCATGAGTATTAAGAGAATGCATTCTTTTTGCGTGGCTAACCCCCTGCAAAAGCATTTTGCTCCAGGAATAACATTTTTAAATTTGATGAATATGGCAGTGAAGAAAAGAGATCCTGTTTCCAAACAGAGCTAAATCACATGTAAAAAATAAGGAGAATGTGCCAGACTGTCTTATGACCAAGTATTTATAGTAAAGCTATTAATGGAATGGTCATTACAGGGGAGTGGCGATCCTAAATATAAATGAAAATTCTGAGGCTGACATGTGTTAGTCCTTAGCAGTGAACACTTCAGTGCTGTCTTAAGGGATATAACAAAAGGTAAAAAGGGAAGAAAAGAGTCTTTGGTATGTGATCCAATCTATTCTATGCTAAAACTGAAAATGTTCTTTTAAAACCGTTTAGATATTGCCTAATAAAATGCATTTGTTTTGCTGCTGCTATATCTATTATATGTTGTGTTATGAGGATACATTTATTCCTATAAAATGTTTATATTATTTTCAGCATAACATTCATTGTGTGTTGGAAAGATATTTTCTGGATAAGTGCTACCATCACTGAGAAATACTCACAAGTCAAGTCTAAAATAGATCAATATAAGCATTTTCAGTGTTACAATGGCACTGACCTAAGTCTTATGCAAAAAGTTGTTTTTCCTGAATGAACTTTAAGTAAATGGCTACTCATGGAAACGTCTAATTTATGTTGAATCTGTGGCAGTCCAAAAACCTGTTTTAAGTTTATAAAAATTTCTTAATGAATATTTTGTTTTCAAAATTTTGTATTTTCTAGAAAAGTAAACTTGGGGCTTAAAAAAAGAAGAATAAGAAATTCTATTTTCTTCATTTATCAATCCTATGTACTTTCTAGTTTCCTGAATTTTATTTATAACTTAAAGCAGCTGATAATCTTGTAACAACTGGGAAAATATTTTTAATTCATTCTGACTTTAAAGTAAACCTGTCCACGTTCCACATGGATAATTACACCAGTGATGAAGACATGGACGATGACTTTGACACCCAGTTCATCATTCAACAGAGTCTGCAGGATATTTACAAGCCAGGAACAACACAACAGGCACCTGAGGATGAGAGGTAATAGTTTTCTGTTGACAACATAGTACTAAGTACTGTATTCAACAACTGAGACCTGTCATTAGCTTAACCCTAGTGTTGTGACAAAAATAGGAGAGTCAGAAGCCAAGGAGCTATCATTTAAATTAATCTATAAGATAGCATGTCTGACTGGACAGGAAAAATCTGGAGAAAATTCAGAATTTAATTAGGCAGTTAAAAACTAGTTAAAGGAGGTTAGCAGCAAATCTGGGTGAGGAGCTGCAGACTGGAAATCAGAAGAAATATATAAAAGGGGATATGAAGGGCTAGTGAAAAACTCCACATGTTTTGTCTTTAGGGAGCTGAAGAAACGCATAGGTCCAAACAAGACACTAGAAAGTTCTCTTCCACCTTAGTGAGGTAGGTAGGGATGGGGTCCAGTCTTTGATCTACTCAAATCAAAAGGAGGAATTACGTAAACTTAAACCCAAGACAGACCAACCCACTCTGAAGGTGTAGTTTCATAGTTCTGTTATGACAACAGTAGGAAAGGACCAGTGTGTCCATCTGTGGTCTAAGAAGAATCGTCCTGGAGACGGGCAGTCCACAGTCACACACACCTAGTCAAACGATCTCTGACTGATCCACAACCTCAGTCCTCTGAGGTAGTTATAACCGCTGTTTTTTCTGGGGTGATAAACCCAGGTTGCTTGGGATGGTAATCTCTATTTGCCTGCTGGAGGTAAAACTGGACAAATGCTTTTAACTCTAAGAGATTTCATAATTAAATATAGAGATGATGGACTGGGTGTGGTGGCTCACACCTATAATCCCAGCACTTTGGGAGGCTGAGGTGAGAGGATTGCCTGAGACCACAGGTTGGAGGCCAGCCTAGGCATCTGTACAATAAATTAAAAAATTAGCCAGGCATATTGACACATATCTGTGGTTCTAGCTACTTGGAAGGCTGAGGCAGAAGGATTGCCTGAGCCCAGCAAGGAGGCTGCGGTGGCCGTGAGTGTGCCCCTGCACTCCAGCCAGGGTGAGAGTGAGACTCTGACTCAAAAAGAGAGAGAGATGACCTATTGCTTGTTTGGTTTTGAGTTGAGGTCTCACTCTGTTGCCCAGGCTGGAGTGCAGTGGCATGATCATGGCCCACCATAGGCTCTACCTTCTGGGTTCAGGTAATCCTTCCACCTCAGCCTCCTAAGTAGCTGGGGCTATAGCCACATACCACTCTTGGCTAATTTTTTAATTTTTATTTTTGTAGAGACGAGGTCTTGCTATGTTGCCTATGCTGGTCTTGAACTTCTGTGCTCAAGCAATCCTTCTGCCTCAGCCTCCCAAAGTTCTGGGATTACAGGCATAAACCACTACACCCAGCCTCCTATAGTATTTTTAAAAATACTGCCAGTCTAGGTAATATAGCAAAACCTTGTCTCTACCAAAAACATTAAAAAAATAAAAAAAGTAGCCAGGCATAGTGGTATTCCTGTAGTTCTAGCTACTCAGGAAGCTGAGCCAGGAGGATCACTTGAGCCCAAGAATTCAAGGTTGCAGTGAGCCATGATTGTGATCACTATGTGTAACATTAAATATTAACTCATTTAAATGTTAATTTTCATTACTATGCTATGACGTGGGTACTATTATTATCCCCATTTATAGATAAGGAAACTGAGGCACAGAAAAGTTAAGTGACAAAGCCAGTAAGATTACAGAACCAGTAAGTGAAGAGCCAGGCAGCCTGACTCCAGAGTCTATCTTCTTTTTTTTTTTTTCTTTATTTTAAAGATGCGGGGCACAATTCAGGGTTAGGTATACAAATGTTCATTGTGCAGGTACCCTTGTTGATGTGGTTGCTCCCCCCGGCAGTTTTTCTCAACTGCCAATGCCACCCTCCCACCCCTGGCAGTTTCCCACTACTGCCAATCCCTTTCTTATAGTATTTTAATAATTGTTCAAGGTCCACTTATGAGTGAGAACATATGGTACTCTGTTCTTTGTTTCTGTGATAGATCACTGATTCATCTATCTTTGATGATAGACAGAGTCTATATTCTTTTTTTTTTCTTGAGTTGGAGTCTCACTCCGTCATCCGGACTGGAGTGCAGTGGCACGCGCCCGGCCACTGCAGCCTTGACCTGCTGGACTCCAGAGATCCTTCCGCCTCAGCCTTCCAAGTAGCTGGAACTACAGGCGCGCACTACCATGCCCGGCTAATTTAGAGTCTATATTCTTTTTTTATTTTTATTTTATTTTTTTGTGAGTTGGAGTCTCACTCTGTCGCCAAGACTGGAGTGTAGTAGCCACTCCCGGCCACCGCAGCCTCGACCTGCTGGGCTCTGGCGATCCTTCCCTCTCAGCTTTCCAAGTAGCTGGAACTACAGACGCATGCTACCATGCCCGGCTAATTTTTTTGATTTTTATTGTAGAGATGAGGTCTCACCAAGTTGCCCAGGTGGGTCTCGAACCCACGAGCTCAGGCAATTCACTCACCTCGGCCTCCCAAGGCGTGGGATTACAGGCTGAGCCACCGAGCCCAGCCTAGGGTCTATATTCTTAACCACACACTATTCCTGTAGTTTTGTGTTGATTTAGGAATAATTTTTTAAATAATCTTTAAATATTAAATGTTTTATAAAGAAATTGGGTTTATTAGGTTATTTATTATATTAAACTTATGATTAAAATTTTTAAATGCATAACTGAGTAATTGACTTTGAACTAATCAGTTTAGGTTGAAAGGTGTAAAAGATTTTGGCTAAGTAGAACAATCCATGTTTCAGAGAAATTGAAATTGACTATAGTTATCAATTTAATTGATTAGACTTGCAAGAATTTTATGATACTTAAAAGGTTTGCTGATTTGGTCAGGTACTTGAAGGACTTAGAAAACTAGAATATACTTGAGACAGATGGAGTGATGGCCCCATCCAAAGATGCTCTAATTTCTGCATCCTGTAAATATATCACCTTACATAGCAAAGGGGAAGTAAGGCTACAGATGGGATTAAGGTTGCTAATCAGCTGACTTGAAGATAGGGAGAGGAGCCTGAATTACAGGGTCTTAAAAGTGAAAGAAGGCGACGAAGGAAAGAGACTCTGAGAGATGGTAGAGTGAGAAGGACTGAGTTCAACATTGCTGGTCTGAAGATGGAGGAAGAGGTCCATGAGCCAAGGAATGTGGGAAGCCTCTAGAAGCTGGGAAAGGCAAAGAAATAGATTCTCCCCTAAAACTTCCAGAAGGAACACAACTCTGTTGACACCTTGATTTTAGTCCAGTGAGACCTGTTTTAGATTACAGAACTTTAACATATCTGTATTGTTTTAAGCCACGTGTGTGGTTACTTCTTATAGTAGCTGCAGAAAATTAATACTAAATCTATGAGTACAGTTTTAAACTTTTAAGATAACTTAATTGACCAAATTATAAGGAGGATAGACTGTCTAAGGAAATTATCTTCAACCTGGGTTCATTAAATAATTAAAGAAAATGGAAAGGTAACAGTCCTTATTTACTAGATTTTAACATACCATAAGAAGCCGGGGGAACATAGAAAAACCCTGTCTCTACAATAAATAAAAATAAAAATAATCAACCAGGCATAGTGGTGCATACTTGTAGTCCAAGCTACTTGGGAGCTGCAGGCGAGAGGATTGCTTGAGCCAGGAGTTCAAGCAAGTCATGAGCCATGATCACACCACTGCACTCCTCCAGCCTGGGTGATGGAGCAAGACCCTATATCAATAATAATAATGATAATATTCATAAATTGAGCTTTAAAACTTTAATAAAAATATTGCTTTAAAAAACCACTAGTAGCATTTTCTAAGCACAAATTCTGACAGTATTTTTTTAAAACTCACACCATGCTTTACTATTTTAAAAAATAATTTTTGCTAGAATCATTGACCTTATAGAGTTTCCATTAAGTTTTACCATGAGATAGTGTGGCATTTCAGTTGTAGGCAGGTTTGATTCAGTTCAGCAAACATTGGCTGAGGGCTTACTGCAACCAGGCTCTCACACAATCTAATGAGGGAAAACAAGGGAAAGGAGTTTTCCTAGACCATGTTAAGGGCACACTACATTTTACAAACAGAAGTATCTCTATTAAGCCTCAGTTATTGCCTCATATGCGAGTTCATCCCTGCTTACTACTGCCTTTACACTTCTGACTTATAGCAGATAACTAAGTTTTTCCCTCAGTTTTGGAATGACACATATATTTTCTTCCATGCAGCTTCCATTCCTTTTTGAGCACCAACTATAAGAAGATAGTTGAAACAATAGAGACAGTTAAGTACTCTTCCTATTCTATCCCCTTTAATTTGTGGTAAGATGTGATGGTGACAGCCCACAGCATTTCCCCTCGAAGCTCAAGAAGCCTAAAAGCAGGTTCTTCCAAACACTAAGGTCTGCTGCTGATTGTTGAGAGTCCAGTGTGGCCTTTTCTGGGAGAAAATACTTAAGCACAACTTAGCACTTTAAGAGTTCCTGGTTCCTTCATAGATGAAGCTGTTGTTCTGTAAGTGACAAGATACTGGGGTGTTCCCAGGCCCAGGTGGTGGTGGAATGTTAGACAGCAAGCTTACCATCTGTCCTGTGCCATTTAAATGTATCTTTCATAAAAGGCTGTGCTTGAGCTCTGTTGTCTATGCACTCACTTTGGTGGTGGAATTCAGAAGCAATATGGGCTGCCTTGTTGTGTGTGCCAAATGTGAATCTGTTCTCTTTTGACTTGTTAATAGGTGAGGAAGATGCATTGTCACACTTAACTACGTACCATTCTGCTTTTGAGGAAGCAGATGAGAGAGGCTGGATCCCTCTGCATAAGGCTGCTGCGCAGTTAAATAAGAACATTTTGGAAATAACGCTAAAAGGTAAACTCCCTCTTACTCTTCTTGATGCCTCTGAGAAACAAGTTTAAATTTTATTTCTATACTTAACCGGTGTGATATGATGAATTTATTTCAGCTTCAAAACCCAGCATGTGGGAGCAAACCACTCACAACGGTGAAACGCCACTTTTTTTAGCTGTCAGCAATTGCCTCTTAGAAAACGCCAGTTTTCTTCTTCTCAATGGTTGCAATCCGAATGCTAAGAACTTTGAAGGCAATTCTCTCCTTCATACAGGTAAATGAACACCTTGTCTCTGGAGAAGAGTCTGTGGCACTAAGTCTCCTTCACGTCCACAGGTTTCAAAGGCAGCTTTTTGTGCATAGCTGCAACATTGTCACTCTGGTCCCCACTGACCAGACACGAGAACCTGACCCTCTGGAAGCTTTCTATAGGCTAATGCAAAAATCTCTGGGGTAAGACATAGGAGAGCAGAGTTACCTTGTGGAGCATGGGTGAAAGGCAGGCAGCTGAATGGGAGAACTGGTTGAAAACTATCAAGAAGCAGGTAGTCAGATCTCTAGATCACTCTTCCTCCACCCTAGAAGAATCCTGGAGGTTTATTCTCTGCGTAGCTTGTAGCTTAAATGGAGTGTCTCTTGCCAGATGATTTTAGGTGAGAGTGGGAGTACTTGATTGAAAACACTGGAGGAATCATGCAAACATAGGCTGAGACAACACAGCCCTCCTTCCCCACCAGGATTCCAAAGAGCTGGCAGCCAGGTCCTTACCCTCCAGGAGAGGCTTTGCTGGAAAATCTGACCAGCTCAAGAAGAAAGAGCTAAAGATAGTGGCACTGAGGGTTCCCCAATAAATGACCCAAACATAGCAACCTGTAGTTAAGCCTACAAGCCCCACCCACTGTTTGGAATTTCCAACCAGCTTTCAGTCCCCAACTCTTAATTATGAGCAGATAGCCAAAGACTATCTGAGGAAGGTCTTCAACAGAGATAAGCAACTTGGAGAAAACGGATTATTCAGGGACAATAATGTGTAAAGATACATTTCCTCAGGGAAATCAATGAAATAAGAACAGGCTATAACAAAAACTATCAGAAAACAAAATAAAATGCTATTGAGAAGTAAAAATAAGAGAGCAGAAATTTAAAAACTCAAAACAATGTTGGAAGATGATGTTAAGGAAAGCTTCCAAAAGAAAAAGATAAGAAATGAAAAATAGGCCGGGCTTGGTGGCTCAGCCTGTAATCCCAGCACTTTGGGAGGCTGAGGCGAGTGGATTGCCTGAACTTGCGGGTTCAAGACCAGCCCAGGCAACTTGGCGAGACCTTGTTTCTACAATAAATTAAAAATTAGCCAGGCATGGTAGTACACACCTGTAGTTCCAGCTACTTGGAAGGCTGAGGCAGAAGGATTGCCAGAGTCCAGCAGGTCGACACTGGGGTGGCCATGAGCATGCCACTGCACTCCAGCCTGGGCGACGGAGTGAGACTCCAACTCAAAAAAAGAGAAAAGAAATGAAAATAAGAAAGAAATGAGATAGCCGGGCTCGGTGGCTCAGCCTGTAATCCTGCACCTTTGGGAGGCTGAGGTGAGTGGATTACCTGAGCCTGCGGGTTCGAGACCCACCTGGGCAGCGAGACCTCATCTCTACAATAAATCAAAAATGAGCCAGGCATGGTAGCGCATGCCTGTAATTCCAGCTACTTGGAAGGCTGAGGAGGAAGGATCGCCGGAGCCCAGCAGGTCGAGGCTGTGGTGGCCAGGAGCGGTCACTGCACTCCAGTCTGGGCGACAGAGTGAGACTCCAACTCAAAAAAAAAAAAAGAAAGAAATGAGAAAATTAGGAGACCCAAAAGGAATGAGAGAGAGAACAGACAAGATGGAGACATCTATCACCAATGAAATGAGTCAAGAACTGATTTCCCAAAATGAAAGATGTGTTTCCAGAATGAAAGGACAAAGTGCCAGTTCAATGAATTTTAAAAGATCCACCCTTTTCGGCACTTTGTTTCCAGTCTTAGAGCAATTCGAGCATTTTCTATGGCACATTATAAATGGTTATCAGAATTCATGTTGATGACCCTGTCATCTAGCAAGACTCCTCACACACATTTGGTGTTGTTAAACCCAAAATTCAAAATCCGAGAGACCACCAAAAAGCCAGCTCCAATGCAAACACACGAGGGTCTTTATTCAGGCTCGAGTCTGGGCTCACGTATGAAACCAACGCAGCAGCTTCAGGAATGAGAGCCCCGACCCAGGCTAACACGCACCTTTTGTACATAATTCTGAAGGGGTGGGGTGGCTTTACAAACTTGTGCACACAGGATTGTATAAAAACTATATGACGCAGTTACAAAGACTTTGGTTGATTCGAGTTTGATACAAACTTGTGCACACAGGATTGGATAAAAACTATATGACGCAGTTACAAAGACTTTGATTGGTTGATTCGAGTTTGATTTGTGCAGGCTCAGGGTTAGTTACTTGTGATGGACAAGTAACTGCCAAACGGGCGGAATGGAATGCCAGGTAAGCTAGGTTTAGCAAGCAGGCAGGAGGTTTGAAACAACACCGAGCTTACCAGGAGAGAGACGCCACAGAGGCTACCACAATTTAAGCAAAGGAATGTCCGGAAGGGGCTTATTGCTTAACATTCACACACTGCTAGCAGCAGTTGCAGAATTCATATAGTAATAGTTCTTTTTTGAGTTTTTTTTTAATCTCTTGGGTCTCTCAGTGTCGGTAATTGGTGAATGAGTAGTGAAATGGATAAATTCAGGTGTTTTAGGATCTTGAGGGACTAAGGCTCATCATCCAAATGTGAATTAACATAAATGCAAAAAAGCCAGTTATTAGATAATTTTTTTTTAAATCAGAGTCTCACTCTGTCACTTGAGCCACCGCGCCCAGCCTTAGATAGTTTTATTTTTTAAAATCTCTACAAAATATTTGTAGAAATAAATAATGCAAGGATAGATTGAACATGTTAACAAAGAGCATCTAAAAGAGATGAGATTATGGGTCATTTTTTTCTTTTCTGTATATATAGTCTAAGTTCATTGAACACAATCCCTTTTATCAGAATAAAAAAGCATAAAAAGCTAAAAAATAAATAAATAAAAAGACACAGTCATTAAGGACAAAAAGAAGCTTCTACAAATTTCCAGAGAGAGAAAAAGGGATACAAAAGATGACACATCAGAATAGTTTCAGACTTCTCAATGGTAATTAGAAATTTGAAGAAATTAGTGGAGAATAGTTTTATAAATTCTGAGAAAATATTATTTCCAACTTAAAATTCTATATTTCTCCAAATTATCAAATCTTAAGGTATGAGACATAGAAGACATATTTTCATAGGTGATCTCAAAAAAATTTATCACTTGGTTAGGCACAGTGGCTCAGGCCTATATAATACCAGCACTTTGGAAGGCAGAGGTGAGAGGATGTCCTGAGCACAGGGGTTCGAGACCAGCCTGGCAACTTGGTGACATCTCATCTCTACAATAAGTAAAAAAATTAACCGGGCATGGTAGTACATACCTGCAGTTCCAGCTGCTTGGAAGGCTGAGGCAGAAGAATTTCTTGAGTCCAGCATATTGACACTGTGGTAGCCTTGAATGTGCCACTGTACTCCAGCCTGGATGACAGAGTAAGACTCTGACTAAAAAAAAAAGTTATCACTCACATACCCTTTTTGGGAAGCTAATGGAGCATATGTTCTCCCAATACAAGAGTAAACTAGAAAAACAAAACCCTGGGGATTCAGGAAGTGGAAGATTCAACCCAGGTAGCAGGCAAAAGAAATCCCTAAGATGATGGGGAACAGCAATGCTAGAATGACAACCCTTTTACTAGGCACTGAGGTGCAGATTGGAACAGGTCAAGAGGCCCCAGGTAGAGGCTTTCTTAAGACCCTGATGAGATAGGAATTAATATCTTTAAAAAAAATTTTTAGCCGGGCTCGGTGGCTCAGCCTGTAATCCCGCACTTTGGGAGGCTGAGGTGAGTGGATTGCCTGAGCCTGCGGGTTCGAGACCCGCCTGGGCAACTTGGTGAGACCTCATCTCTACAATAAATCAAAAAAATTAGCCGGGTCTGGTAGCGCACGCCTGTAGTTCCAGCTACTTGGAAGGCTGAGGCAGAAGGATCGCTGGAACCCAGTAGGTCGAGGCTGTGGTGGCCAGGAGTAGCCACTGCACTCCAGTCTGGGTGACAGAGTGAGACTCCAACTCAAAAACCAAAACAAAAACAAAAACACAAAAATAAAAAATTATTATATGCATATAATACACACACACACATATGCATGTACACATATTTTTTCTTTCTTTCTTTCTTTTAGAGTTGGGGTCTCGCTATGTTGACCAGGCTGGTTGTGAACTCCTGGGCTCAAATGATCCTGCCTCCTTGGCCTCCCAAAGTGCTGGGATTATAGGCCTGAGCAGCTGTGTCCAGTCAGGAATGAATATCTTGAAAGGAGTTTGAGATTGAGACACTTAAGAGAATTTGGGGTTGAATTAATTATAAGCAAATTGAGAACAAAGGAAATGAAACACAAAACAAGTATTAACTCCAGGAAAAGCAAAAAGATATGCAGAAAAAGAAATGTAATTATGGTCCAGCTTTGAATAGCAAACAATCAGAATAAGGTAAACACTGAATCTAACAAAAATTATGTTATAAAAACATTAGAAGAATGGTGGGATGATAGATGTGCGTGTGTGGTGTGGACGGAAGGAGGAAAAAAGTTAAATTCACATTTTTCACTGTGAGAATTCATTAAATTTTATCAAAACCAAATAAATCAACAAGTAGCAATACAAGCAGGTTAGTTAGAAAAACATATAGTATTTCTCGGCCTCCAAAAGTGCTGGGATTACAGGCGTTAGCCACTATGCCTGGCCATGTATAACTTTTGTCAAAATAAAAGCTAAAGATTAAAAGGAGAAAAGCCACAGAGCACTGTTGGAAGTTGGGATCTGGGGTCCCTTCATACTTTGTCCCAAGATACTCTTTCTAAGGATTTGCATTTGTAGAAAAAACATCAAGCAGAAGAGCCCTCTCTAAGAAAGTACTCAAAGTATAAAGCACCAGATCACATAACACTGACTAGTGAAACAAACTCTGGATTAGGTTTAACCTCTCTAAACCTGTGTCCTTGCCTATAGAATAGATTTATCCTGTGTGTACAAAAGTCACGTATGTAAAAACCATGGAGCTGTGAACCTATCATAACAATGTGGTGGGAAGAGCTAGTTTTCCTCTCTTGACTTCTGCCTATCTGGCAAGTCAAATGATTCCATTTCTGTGGCCCCTAAACAGCATCTCCCCATGGATAGATCATGGAAAATGCTGAGTCAAAGTTAAGCAAGTTCATTGCAAGATTTCTCAGAGACTTCAATAAACCGATTTGCAAAGTGAATCCTGAAGAGGGTGATGGAATACATAGCATTCCCAAAGCTTTTTATCACTTGCTTGTGTTTTTTTTTTTTTTTTTTTTTTAGCTATTCAGATTATTCTTATTATTACAGATTACAGATTATTACTGATTATTATTATTACAGACTGCTAGTAGAGGCAGAAACAGATCAACTTGATCTTTCAAAGCTATGGCTTCATTTAAAACTCTCCCCATTTCTCATTTTTTTGTTTCATTTGGAGCTAAAGTCCACTCTTCTTCTACAGAAACAAGTTTTAATTCCTCTTTGGATCTTGGTTCTTAAACCTAATAGGGCTACTTGGTTTTGAGTCCTCTCGTCTTTTTTTTTTTTTTTTCTTTAATCAGTATTTTTTATTATGGTTTTGTGGGGTACAGTTAAGGGTTAGGTGTACAATGACGTTTCATTCAGGCACCCTGTAGATAAGAAGTGTTTTCCCATCCCCCGACAGATATTTGCTACTGTTAATCCCATCCCCCTCCCCCCCATAGTTTCCCAGTACCATCAGTCATTTTCTTATAGTATTGCATTGGATGTTCAAGGTCCATTATATGAGTGAGAACATGTGATATTCGGATTTTTGTTTTTGTGAGAGGTCACTCAGTATTATAGACTCTAGTTCCATCCAGGTTGCAGCGAAATTCATGATTTTGTTCTTTTTTATGGCTGCGTAGTATTCCACCGTGTATATGTACCACATTTTTTTAATCCAGTCCTCTTTTGATGGGCAGCATGGTTGTTTCCAGGTTCTTGCTATTGTGAACAATGCTGCGATAAACGTACGTGTGCAGGTATCTTTTTTACAGAGTGATTTGTGTTCTTCAGGGTATATTCCCAGTAGGGGCAAAAGACATGAACAGACACTTCACAAAAGAAGACATTCGAGCAGCCAACAAACACATGAAGAAATGCTCAACCTCACTAATCATCAGGGAGATGCAAATCAAAACCACACTGAGATACCACCTAACTCCAGTCAGAATGGCAATTATCAACAACTCAAAAAATAACAGCTGCTGGAGAGGGTGTGGTGAAAAGGGAACACTTCTGCACTGTTGGTGGGAGTGTAAACTAGTGCAACCTCTGTGGAAAGCAGTGTGGCGATTCCTAAAAGCTCTAAAAATTGACCTTCCATATGACCCTGCTTGTGTTTTTTAACTACAGAATAATTTTCTTCACAGAGAACCTCAGGGGGCTTTCTATACAACACACTTGGGGAAACACATGCCAAAACCATCATTTTCTGTGGGCTCAGTCACTCACCCAAACTTGCATATTTAAATTACATTTTAGTCATTCACTTGTTGAGGTAGGTTCAGTGGCTGTTTGTTTCTCCTCTTCCTCCTCCTTCTCCTCCTCCTCCTAGCATTTCCAAGACTGTACTAAGCACTTAAATTTCATTTTCTTGAGAAAATAAAGTTGATAAGTGAAAATTGTATGTGTTCCAACCACATAAGCAGCCAATGAATAAGCAATGAAAAATGAGCACATTGTCTACACAAGCAGACAATGAAGAGTTATGCATTGCTTACAGAAAAACAAATAGCCCATTGATGTAAACACTATCAATATTATTTGACATACGCCTTACTTTATAATCTGTTTCCTAAACACAGAATGCTGGGGTATGCAGGTAGACAGGAGCTCCTTAGGAAAGCCTGAGGGACACTTACAGATAAGCAACTCTGGCCTTAATTCCCTGTTGAACATAATACCCACCTCACTTCTCCCCAGCTGTTCTGTGTGACTCCTATGACATGGCTGCCTTGCTGGTCAGCTGTGGAGCGGACGTCAATCTGCGGTGTGCCAACGAGAGGACAGCTCTCCATGAAGCAGCCAAACTGGGCAAACAGGACATGGTCAAGCTTATGCTGGCTTCTGGGGCACACTTTGACCCACGGAGTACCTATGGATTTACTCCTCTTGCCCTTGCTGCCCAAAGTGGACACACCGACATCATGGAAATGTTACTGCAGAAAGGCAAGCTTTTCTATGTGGTCAGCATGCTGCCGGGGGTTGCGGGGTGGGTGGTAGGTGGTGGTGGTAATGAGATCCAAGTGTTCTCTTGATGGAGAGTTTCAAAATAATAAGTTAACGTTTTTTTTTTTGAGTTGGAGTCTCACTCTGTCACCAAGACTGGAGTACAGTGGCCGCTCCCGGCCACCACAGCCTTGACCTGCTGGCCTCCAGGGATCCTTTCGCCTCAGCCTTCCAAGTAGCTGGAACTACAGGCGCGTACTACCAGGCCCAGCTCTTTTTTGATTTATTGTAGAGATGAGGTCTCACCAAGTTGCCCAGGAGGTCTCGAACCCGCGGGCTCAGGCAATCCACTCACCTTAGCCTCCCAAAGGCACGGAATTACAAGGTTAACATTTTATTAAACCTGATATAAATGTTTGATAAAATTGTTTTAAGGAGCTGGGCTCAGTGGCTCAGCCTGTAATCCCGCACTTGTGTTCATCCAGGCTGGAACACAATGAGACAATCATTGCTCACCATAGTCTTGACCTCCTGGGTTCAGGTGATCCTTCTGCCTCAGCCTCTCAAGTAGCTGGATTACAGGTACACACCACCATGCCCAGCTAACCAGCTATTTTTATTTTTATTTTTTACTTTTTTGCAGAGATGAGGGTCTCAGTATGTTGCCCAGGCTGGTCTTGAACTCCTGAGCTCAAGTGATTCTCCCACTTTGGCCTCCCAAAGTGCTGGGATTACAGACATGAGCCATCACACCCGGCCTTCAGGTTGCTCTTTTTTTTTTTT